>NW_020525440.1:0-34061 GCF_003368295.1 Carassius auratus | reverse complement strand
CCAAACAGCACATCTCGGTAAAGGGGTTCTCCTCTGTAACATCCATTTTTACCTACACTGCTAAAAAAAAAAAAAAAATAGAGAAATTTAAATTGACATTATACCTATGTTCCCTTGATTTTTTATTTTTCTTGATCCAGCTCTGGACAGTGAAAGATGCTTTGGGGCAAAATTAGCAAAATTAGAATAACTGGCTTCATTGTGACAATGCAGTTTCGCCGTGTATCCTCTTTCCCCCCTCAGCAGTGACAAAGACAGGGCCTCCTCAGTGGTCACAGCACCCTCTGCAGGTGTGGAGGTGGAGCGACGCTCTCTCAGCGCTAGCAGTGAGGAAAGTGGCTCAGGCAGCTGGGCCCAGATTGCCCCTGAAGACGACCCCAGGAGGAGACCACCAGTAGCTTTATCCAGCTAAGCGAGGGGTCAGTCTTCCAGTAGACCAGGAGTCACCACACTCAGTCCTCGAGGGCCAGTGTCCTGCAGAGTTTAGCTCCAACTTGCCTCAACACACCTGCCTTGAGGTTTCAAATATATCAAGCAAGAGTTTGATTAGCTGGTTCAGGCGTGCTTGATTAGGGCCGGAGCCAAAATCTGCAGAATACCAGACTTCCAGAAACAAGTTTGGTGACCCATGCAGTAGACCATCATGCCTTGCTGGACAGTGTGGCTTCTCCATTTGGCTTTTCATTAAGCTACATATGCTAGATGCAATCCTTGCCAGAACTGGGCACATCCAGAGCGCAGTGTAGCACCCATTTGTGAGCTTGCTTTTCTCATCTTTAAAGTAGCAATTTATTGACTTAGAGCTCCAACGTGAATTAAGCATTAAAGCACTTACTTTTGCCCTCACTTTTTAACTAATTAATACGTTTTGACATATCTTGATTTATATTAATGTCATGTGACTTGTGTGATCAATCTTCAGCCAGATGATGTTGTCTTTAAAGTCTGCCGCCATTGCCCTTAATTTACTGTCTAGCACACAAATGCACAGACACAGTGATACAGAATCAGACATAATGGCTAAAAGAGAAATGCGCCAACAAAGAATAAATATAAGAAAATTGCCTACTAGAAGTTCATGTCATTCCTGTTATGTAGCACTTTTTGAAGCTCTGTAAGTTCTAGAAAATGAACATGATAGTGTTGTAATTTATAGTTTATATCAGACTTTCAGTAGTGCTCTGACTATGCTGAGGCAATTAAAAACTTTATTCATTTTAACTTATTTACACAATTCCAAGAAAATTATTTAGGGATATCTAACAGAACAGAAGGGTTGAAAATATAGTCAATTTAGAGTTAGATTAGATGAGGCTGTCAGCTTTGTTTACTTGGGTTCATCTTTTGAAATCCTGATTGTATTATCTAGTAATTTTAGCAAAATTGACTGTTTTATTAACCAACATCAAATCCTTTGCTGATACATTATAATCAAGTGATTTTTCCCATAAAATGAAATGTCAATTTGTGGAAGATAATGTCATAAAGAACTTTCTAGTTACAGGGAATTGCAAAAGTGGAAGCAAATTCAGGACATTAGTAAAACAAATAGCAATATTGGGCAGAAACCATGGATTGATCAGAGAAGTAAAAAATATGAAGAAAACATGACATTTGTAATAAATTGCAATTTTTTTCATGTTGTTTACAGTTAGATGGGGGAAATGGCAACATCTGCTCAAATTAGAAAAGCAAAATGTTTAAAACAGGTTTATTGTAGTTAAATAAAATTAAAACATTAACCCATTATAACCATTATTTCAGCTTTACCTGAAATAAAATACATATAAAAAATGTATTATTATTTCAGGTAGTTGTCATGGTAGAAGTTCTCATTTTCATTTAGTTTAACTTGATGCTCTAACTTGAACTTAAATGAAATACATTTCATAAGAAATGGTGGAGATATTATGAATAAATAAATAACTAATAAAAATGGCAAAGCACATTCAAAATTACTAAAACTCTTAATCAAAATTAAAATGAAAATTTTAATAAAACTAAAGCTAAATATTGTAATTTAAACATTTATAAACCTATATAGACTATAGAGTATCTTAGTGATACTAAAACAGCACTGATTTAAACTTGTTGATATTGTGATACAACTACTACGATTTCCATCTCCAAATTGTGAGTTTACTATTTTATGTGTATTAAGGTGTATATGATACACACATCTGATTATTTCCTTCCATACACACGTGTGTGTGTTAGCACACTCTAAGCCAGTGCCTGAGGTAGTGTAACTCTCTGAAATGAGAGATTGCATTTGTGAGTCGAGTCCAGCACAGCTGTGTGAGTAAACGGCTCTGACAGCATGACTGGAGTCTGGAGCAGAGCTCTCACCCAGAGACTCCACAGCAGTGCTAGTCCTGACAGACATATGTTACATCCTGTTGGCTCTAGAATGAAAAGGATGTAATGGGTGTGTGAGTTCCCTCTTGCTGATTGAATCATGTCCAGCCTGCCACACTCACCGACGATTCCTAACCTGCGCCAGCTCAACGCCATCTTCACTTACCCGAGTAAGCTGGCCATCGGCCTCCATCTGGCTTTAACCCTCCCTTCATTGTTTTTCCGCCATGTCGGGGGAAAGGTTACTCTCTGCTTGTTTATTGGGCTGCTGCTGGTAGAGGCACAGGTGGCTCACGTTCATAGTCATCAGCTGGTAGTGAGCTGCTGTGATGCCCATGCTAATGAATCTCATGCCAGTGTTCATGCCTGTTCGCTCTACTCCAAGCCCCACTGCAGTGATCATAGTAGCTTCTGCATTGTTCACACTCTTACAGATCTACTAGACTAGAGTAAGCATAGAAAGAGAAAAAAAATTGAACAATTTGGACTTTGTAATGTTGCTGATAGAAGCAAAGGCTGCATTTATTTGATCAATAAAAGCAGTAATATTGTGGAAAATTATTATAATTTAAAAGAACTGTTTTCTATTTGAATATATATTTTTAATGTAATTTTTCCTGTGATGCAAAGCTGAATTTTCAGCATCATTATTCCATTCTTCAGTGTCACATGATCTTCATAAATCAGCTGATTTGTTGCTCAAGAAACATTTTCGATTATTATCAGTGCAAAAACCCATTGCAGTACAGATGCAGTGCCATTCAAAAGTTAGAGGTCAGCAAGATTTAATAATAAATAAAACTTTAATTCAACATGGATGAATTAAATTGACCAAAATTGACTTTTCAAATATATGCCGTTCTTTTGTATTTCCAGTATAGTAACTGCTAATCATATTAGCTTTATTTCTAAAAGATCGTGTTACACTGAAGTCTGGTGTTATTATAGTGGTGAAATTCAGCTTTGCATCACAGGAATATATATATATATATATATATATATATATATATATATATATATATATATATATATATATATATATATATAATACAAATAAAAAAACAGTTGTTTTGACTTGTAATAATATTTCACAATTGTATTGTTTTAACTGTATTTTAATCAAATCAATGCAACTCTGTGGAGCATAGAAAGCATTCAAAAATGTAAAAGTCATAATTATTCCAAACCTTTGACTGGTAGTATTTGTGTACACATTGATCTTTTTATGTGCATGTGTGTGTGTTTTAGAAATGGGAACAGCAGCGCTTCTAGTCTGGGATTGGCAGACCTGGAGGGCTTTCTAGACTACACCATCTCCAGCAACCTAATCAGGTATCCAACAGCAACACACTAACCGCAGCACACTTAGAAATACTCGAGATAATGGCTGTTAAGCGCTCATCCATAACCCGGAGCGCTGTCCAAATCCTCATGTCTGCATCTCTCCTCATGAGGATACGGCCACAGTTGGAGGATGAGAAATTGAAGTCAAACTTGGATCACATTCTGTCATATTAGAGCGATAGCTGCTTCTACAAGTATGTAATTGTGCTGTTTGCTGTGTCTGCGAACCGTCTCAAACATGGGTAGTTCTAATGGGTTTTGTCACCAAAAGCGTTTCAGTCATTTACTATTTTCAGCTTTTATCAGATGAGTGCAATACAGTCAAGGCCCCTGAGAGGCTCCGTGAGGTGACTGGAACACGGCCAGCATTGCTCTATACAGCATGATAATGATAGTGTCTCTGTTTGCAGCGAGGACAGAGAGAGGAAGGCATCTCACTGTCAGGATCAGACGGACGGTGAGTGATCCAGCCCTTCACATGCACGCATACATATTTGAATGAAAGAGCATTCATCGCTGGAGCTTCACGACTGCGTTTGGAATTAAAAGGAAATCATGCTAGCACTGCTCTTCACACTTCTGCGCTAATGTATTCAGTCTGAAGCCGTATGGGTTTCTCTTTTTCTGGCAGTCTGATCTTATATATAAATGTTACATGTTGTTCTCGAGAGTGAACTTCACATTATTTCTCTGTGAATGGGGATTTTTAGATTTTTAAGGGGCACCGGAGGCTCACTTGGTGCCCTCGATGAGATACTTTTTCAACTTTATATTTTTTTCATGCAAATTGTGATATGGGATGGTCTCTAGAACTCAATTTTGGGAGTTATTGAATGTAATTATTCAAATGCGCTTGGCTCTGAAATCCGAGGGGGATATTGTGAGTGGGTGGGATGCTTCTGAGCCAAAACTTAACATGTTGGACTGTGGGAACAAACAAACAAACACTGCAATAGGCTGCAAGATTAATCAAAATACAACAAACATTGTAAAAATGCAAAATAAATAAAGTGACGTGTGGCACTGTGTTCCTTTACACATGAGCAGCTCACGATCTGCTGGTGTCTGGTTCGGTTCACAGGAAATGCTGCTCTACATGAATCCATCTCTACATCAGCTTTGAGTTTGGGTCATTTAACAAGCATTTGGGAACACAACATGCGCCAACCAGCTTTCCATACTTGAGAAGCACTTAAAACATAACCCAGCGGTTGTCAACAAAGCTCCCTCCCTTTAAAAGCTCCCTGCGGTTTTCTGCCAAAAGAAAAGCTTTTATGGTTTAATATTTGAAAATGTAAAGAAAATACTATTATTATATGTAGTATTATAATAGTATTATATTTTTTTCCTTAAATACTTTTTTATTACAATCAAATATTAAGATAGTTCAATTCAATTCAAGTTTATGTGTATAGCGCTTTTTACAATACGAATCGTTACAAAGCAACTTTACAGAAAATTGTTTCTACAATATTTAGTAGTAGCTTATGGTGGTGACTGTCAGTTTGTGCACGTTTGACAGGATTTTTTGAAAAAATTAATACAAGACGTAGTCAGCTAGACGATGAACATTATTAATATTATTAATTAATAATTGTTATATGATGCAGTGACACTTGTAGCAATATTTGTTAGTTCTGTTGTTGATTCAGGGTTAGCATCATCCATTGGTGTCAAAAGTATTGGCATTCATTACTCAAGTAGAAGTATAGATACTAGGGTTTAAAAAGACTTTTGTAGAAGTTGAAGTATCAACTCAAGCTTTTTACTCAAGTAAAAGTGTAAAAGTACTGGTTTAAAAAACTACTTAAAGTATAAAAGTAAAAGTAATGTAAGGAAAAAAAATGCCATTAAGAACAAAAGCTTGGGCCGCACCACAGGGGCCTATTGTGCACTACCCCACCTCCTCAAAAAAACATTTTTCTAAAGGCCATAATGACTATAATGTTATATTAAAATGTTCATATTGAAAAATTTGGGATGCACTAGGCTACCTGTTTCAGCCACATATATGCCCATTGAAAATGAACACATTTTAGTACAATGCAAATACATTAAAGAGCTAGAGATATGATGACTAGTTGCCAATAAGTATTGTTATGGTGCAAAAAGTCAAACTTCAGAGGCATGTCATCAATAACCTTGAATGGAATGTAAATGTACATCCAAGCTTAGCTGCAGGACTCTGTGAGGGCAATGGACAAGAACATTGGTGCAGGCTAAGAAACAATTACTCTTGTGTGGTTGACTATTTACAATAAACATTATAGTGCTGTCAAAATGAATGATTAATCTAAGTGATTAATCAAAAACTAAAAATGAAAAATAACTCATAATCCTGATACCTTCTTGATTGATAGCTTCTTGTATTCGGTACATACGTCTGCTATGTCCAGTGTTCGGGGGTAATGAGTTACAAAGTTGATATAGAGCTTCACAGTCCCACCCACAGCCCGAGAGAGCTCTGGTGCCGGAAGTAAATTTCCCACTCATTTCTCCCATTCACTTTCGGAAAAATCCGTATCTAAAGAGTTTTAGAGCATGTGTGAGGATAACCAGCTACGGCTGAACTCATAAGCATATAACATATCATTTCAAGTGAAAAAATTAAGACAAAATCCAAAAAAAAGTCAAAGGTACAAGACTGTGTACATATTTTCATTTCGAGCGCAGGAACTACTCATCCCATAAACCACCGCGCCCCATTGAATTCGACTGAAGCCACAACTGCGAACGAGGCAACGAGCCTTTTGAGCGACATCCAAATCTGATGACGGCCGCTCACGCAAACTTGTCCTCCAGTGAATTTTATTTTATATAGTGAATGTGCAGTAATAGCAGTTCTTTCAGTATTAATCGTGTAAATAAATAGTGTTTTATATATGTATTGTGTATTGATTTTTATTTTATCATCGTGTATTTTAAATTGTGTGCGTGTGTGAAAGTGGTTAACGATAACGTCAGCAACATGGTGCAGTGCTTTATACCTGAGTGCAATCACCGCTCAGTTGTCAACACTTGTCGTTGCCATTACACAAATGTTCAGTAATTGCACAAAAAGGTATGTCTAGGCTAAATATTGTTTTGACAGTGGCATTATAAAATGCTTGATATGACTCATTTCATATGGAGGCTACAGTAGCCTAGCTAAAGTGGACGATAATGCTAACTAAAGTTACCAACCTCCCTGCAAAACTCTCAATGGCAGCCAAGGAGATCATGATTGCACTGATAAGTCTACCGTGCAAAAACGCAACACAGGTTTTTATTTTATTTTATTTTTTTATTAATGATCTTCAGTCTTCACGGACCTTCGAGGGGTTTAACCAGACGGTTACACGAGCTCCACCAATCAGATACATCACTGTGGGATTGTGGGATTGTTCAGGATTGTGGGTAATGAAGTACTTAGCCAAGACATCGCGAATAAAAGGCATTTATATCAAAACAAGGTTAGTGCCCCATGATCTTTTTACGTTTATATGAGCATATACTGTCGCTTAGTACAGCCATAGCTGGTTTTAAGTCTACCATGTATGGTTACGTTTTTATGGCTTATACCCCAAATGTCAATGCAGAAATTGCATTGAATTTTTAGTTCTGGCACCAGCTGTGGGTGGGACTGTGATGCTCTATAGCCTAGATATCACAACATTGTCATTTGCGTCATCAATCGCAAACGATAATTTATTAAAACGTCTCACTACCCAACTCCCTACAGTAGCTTAATTTGTGGAGGACGAAGAGAAAGCACCCATTTGGCAAATGAGCCAGTACTGAGAAATAAATAATAACTTTTAAGTAGGGTCCAGTGCCTTTTCGATACTTTTAAAATGGTACTGGCACCTCAACGTGCCTGAACCGATACAAAAAAAAAAAAAAAAAAAAAAAGAACTACAAAAAAAACTATGGATAACATTAAAGAACATTACAAATATTTAAAATAAATCCATAGCTTTCAGCTTGGATGCTCTCATTTCCCAAGTTGTGCTTCCCTTAATCTAAGGCTAATAAATGTATTTCACAATCTGGGTCATTATTTAATACAAAAGTACACATAATGTTTCTACTGTATCTCTGTCACTCACTCTGATATTTAGTTAAGATGAGTGCTGTCTGTCACTGTCTTAAATCAGTTCTGTGAATGACTGTATGCTCATTCTTTATAAAGTAGCAACAATCTCGTTTTTAAAATACAGTACTGTGCAAAAGTCTTATGGAAAAGAAAGAATAGTGTTTTCACCCCAAAAAAGGGTTTTAAGCCAGTTATTTATATCTTTTGCTGCAATGTGTCAGTAGGACAGTAGTTTGCCATTAATTTTAATAATAATCTAGTGCGATTTTGAATGCACAAGGAGTTTGACAATGGCAAAATGAATGTTTGGAAATGTAAACTGATATTTTATACTGACACTACAGCAAAATATATAAATAACTGGCCGAACACCATTCTTTTAAGTGAAAATACTGCCTAAGACTTTTGCACAGCAGTGTATGTATAAAGTACGTATGATTAAATGAAGTATATTTAAATAAGTGTAATTAAAGTATGTGTTCGTTCATATGTGTTAAGGGCTAGATTGTCGCTGGAGGAAACAGCTGTTTCGTGATTAGCGGTGACAAGCGAAACTTTACAGTAGATGAGAAACCGACTGATCGTGACCTTTTGTAAACTGTATTTATGACAAAGAACTTCACAGATACAGATATTCTAACAATCTATCGGTAAACACACACCTTGTGTCCTCTGTCTCTGTTTGAGCTCGCGCTGCTCCACCGCAGTCCGCGGATTGAAGAGCGCGCTGAAAGACGGGAGGAGACCGGACTGACGCCGGTTTCATTTGAAATTTAAGCGGACTGACACTGAGGCGATCGGATACCGGTTCCAACCTACTTTTAAGAAATATATTGTTTGATAAACGAATCCAAAACTGTCTATGCCCTTGCTGGAGTGTGATGTGATTTGTGTCATGTGCAGGTGTGATGGATCGCGTATGGACCAATAGGGTGTCGGAATGGTATATGTGTATACTTCTCATCCAACCACAATCAAATTCACTCCATCCTGATGGCGCGATTTATCTGGATAGGTTTTTTTCTTTCTCTCTCTCTGAACGATAACAATCCGGAATGAAATAGCAGTAACGAAGCTATTTTTTTTTTAAATGTAAGGAGTAGAAAGTACAGATACTTGCGTTAAAATGTAAGGAGTAGAAGTAAAAAGTCGGCTGAAAAATAATTACTCATGTAAAGTATAGATACCCCAAATTTCTACTTAAGTACAGTAACGAAGTATTTGTACTTCGTTACTTGACACCTCTGGCATCATCTGAGGTCCTCTGAGGGTCAGCATCATCTCTTCTCAGGTGTTCTGGATCCAGACTGGAGCTTGTGTAAATCCTAGTTACATCCCGTGGCGAAACATAGAAACAAAATAGAGACATCATTAAAGCTGCTGATCCAACAAACTAAAATTAGTGTAACCCAAGCTAATGAATAAAAATGCACATTTGATCAGATGCAACTACACTCACAATTTAAGAGATACATTATTGGAATGCTTGGCGGAAGAGATGTGTTTTTAATCTAGATTTAAACAGAGAGAGTGTGTCTGAACCCCGAGCATTATCAGGAAGGCTATTCCAGAGTTTGGGAGCCAAATGTGAAAAAGCTCTACCTCCTTTAGTGGACTTTGCTATCCTAGGAACTACCAAAAGTCCAGCGTTTTGTGACCTTAGGGAGCGTGATGGGTTGTAGCATGGTATAAGGCTAGTTAGGTACGCAGGAGCTAAACCATTTAGGGCCTTATAGGTAAGTAATAATATTTTGTAACTGATACGGAACTTAATAGGTAGCCAGTGCAGTGACTGTAAAATTGGGGTAATATGATCATATTTTCTTGACCTGGTAAGGACTCTAGCTGCTGCATTTTGGACTACCTGTAGCTTGTTTATTGAAGAAGCTGGACAACCACCTAGAAGTGCATTACAATAGTCCAGTCTAGAGGTCATGAATGCATGAACTAGCTTTTCTGCATCAGAAACAGACAACATGTTTCGTAACTTGGCAATGTTTCTAAGATGGAAGAATGCAGTTTTTGTAACATTGGAAATATGATTTTCAAAAGACAAATTGCTGTCTAATATAACACCCAGATTTCTGACTGTAGAGGAAGTAACAGTACATCTGTCTAGTTGCAGATTGTAATTTACAAGATTCTGTGTAGTGTTTTTTGGTCCAATAATTAATTTCTCTGTCTTATCCGAATTTAATTGGAGAAAATTATTTGTCATCCAATCTTTTACATTTTTAACACACTCTGTTAGCTTAGATAATTGAGAAGTTTCATCTGGTCTCGTTGAGATATATAGTTGAGTATCATCAGCATAACAGTGGAAGCTAATTCCGTATTTTCTAATAATATTTCCATGGGGCAATGTATATTGAAAATAGAAGGGGACCTAGGACGGATCCTTGTGGCACTCCATATTTTACTGGTGATAAATGAGATGACACCCCATTCAAGTAAACAAAATGGTAGCGATCGGACAGGTAGGATCTAAACCATCTTAGAGCCTGCATTTGAATACCTGTATAGTTTTGTAATCTATCTATGAGTATGTCATGATCTATGGTGTCGAACGCAGCACTAAGATCAAGTAAGACTAGAAATTAGATGCAGCCTTGATCTGACGCAAGGAGCAGGTCATTTGTATTTATAACATTGCACTTTAAAATCGCAATTTTTAAAAGACAAAATTTTTATGACACAACTGAGCATGTCTGAAGGGATTTTAAAAAGATTGCATTTTTATGGCATATTTATAATTATTTGCAAATACCTTAATGAGCAGATCTTAGAATTAACATCTCCAAACTTAAAAAAGAAAAACCTTTTATTTAAAAGTCAGATTGTAAAATGCACAAAAGAGTATGGTCAGAATTGTTTTATTTTTTTTATTGGGGAACTAGTCTTACTTTTTAATGTTTTTTTAACATTTTATTTCTGATGGTATTAGAATAGACCACTGAAAACTTCTCACCTTTTTTATTGATCATCTCAATTTCTTCTGTTCTGTTTGTTGGTCTCTACCTAACATTGTGCAGTGTGGCTCTTTGTGCACTCTGAACAATAGCAAAGCATTAGACTCATTGCACGTGTTCTTTATTTGATTTTCCAAGCACCAGAAATTAAACTTACTGTACCTCACATATACAAATGGTTTAAAATAGTTGTCCTTCTTATAATTTTTAAGTTTGCAAGCACAAATGTGTCACTGTGCAGCCCTGTTGTGGTTCCTCTGATCTTACGCATGACCTTGATACATCTGTCTTTCTGTTGTTCGTGTGATTGGCCTTTAATCTTTGACCTCCTCTATCTAACATCTACTGTGCGTACAGTCTGCCCTTTGACCATCATCGCTCAGTGTGCTTCTAACGTTTGCTCTCGAGCAGAGAGAGAGAAAGCTAAAGAGACAGCACAAACTCACACCTCACAAATGACTCATTCACATGCAGGAGAACAAAAGAGACGTTCAGACACAGGAGCTGATGGCAAAGCATCATCCTGCTGGGATGAGGAGAGGGTGTTGAAATGGGAAGATGTGTTAAAGAGCAAGAAAAGAGAGAACAGATTCATTTTGGAACTGATTTTTGCGGTTTTGGATCGCTGAGGAGGAGGATAGAGATGTCATGATGGAAAAATATTACTGGGGCAAAGGAGTAGAAAGAACTGCTTAAATTGCATTTGAAGAGATAAGCTAAAAACCATGAAAAATGTTCTAACTGGAGAAAAGTGGGAGGGAGAAGAGATTAGCCCACCTTTCCTAGAATGAGTGTAAAACAAAAGGCTTTAGCAGTGAGATGGTGGGCTGTGTGGATGTTTAAGCCCCTCTCTCTGTATTTCCCCTGAGCTCTTTATCATTCACACTGATCCACATTCATGAAGAACAGTGAACCTTAAAGTACAATTGTCCACCCGCCTCAAAATGTTGGCTTTTTGAATTTATAATGTTTCATCACAATATGATCTGACATCAGTTCTATTAGCAGTGATACTGTAATTGCTGATACTTTAAAACATGCCACGATTTGATCAGAATCGGGATATCAGTATTACAATATTATGTGCCGAACTAAAACAAAACCATTCAAAAAATTTTACTTTGTTCAAATTAAATCAACTTTAACTGAAATAAAATTAAATATTAAAATAATATTTTGTCACTTTTAGTTTTTATTAGCAGTTTGATGCTTTTATTTTAGAGATTTTTGTTATAATTTTAATAATTTTGTTGTTTGTCATTGTTTATTTTATCTTGATTTACTAAAATAACTAAAACTGAAATGAATAAAAACGAATACATCTACTGTGATGACAAATATACTATATCGAACAGTTAATAAAAACTAAAATAGTATCTTAATGATTCTCAAGTAACACTAATTAGATGGCTATTTCACAATGCAAGTTACACTTTTATCTGAACTCATAAATGCAATCAAAATGTAACATGATCGCTTAAATAAACTCTCAGAAAATTGCAAATCCTGTATCCTAATTGGGACATCCACAAAACACACACACACACTTTAAAGTTGTTGTTGTTGTTTTTATATATAATATAGAGATCATCAATCATCTGATGACAGCTCATAATTGGTTTGTGCAATAAGATGAGCAATGACAGATGAGAACATTTCTGTTCCCTCTGAAAATGTGCAAATCATCAGCACCCCACAACATGAGCTACTCCAAAAAATGCTTAAAACTTACTCTCATCGATACTAAACTGTGACTAAAAATCTGAATTTATATTAGCCTTCATATAAAAAACAATAAAATAAATATAGTAACAAATCTAGGAGTTTATTATTATGAAAAATGCACAAAAATACTATTTTAAATCATCCTTATTGATATGAAATAAGTATTTTCCAAAAAAAGGTTTTACTGTAAAACTTAGTAAATGAAAGCTATAAATCTAAACAAGTGTTACAAATTTGAGGTTGACATCTCAAAAAATGATCTCACAGTAAAGTTTTGTTTGGGTGCAGTCCCAAATATTTCCACTAGATGAAATTCATCTCCTATTATTTTCCAGTACAGTTCTAACTACTTTGTTTGGTGTGTTTACGTAGCACGTGCCAAAACCTTTAGCATGTTTCATACTATTCCAGTGAAGTTTAAAAAATGCTAAATTCTTCTGCTGACCATTTTTTTCTGTTAAAAATTACCAGTGTTAAAATATTCATGTTAATTAGAATTACTCATTTCTGCACCAGCAAATGCTTTTTGTTGCCTTTCCATTTGATTCTTCTTGCAACGTATCAGATCTACAGAAATCCCACTCAAGGTAGTGTCTGGTTTGTGTGACAGGAGTGACGTCGGGTCTGTCCACAGCGGGCAGCAGCTGTCAGCGCGAGCTCCTGGTGCTGAACTTTGACGTGGATTCGGAGTGTGTGGATGGAGAACTGAGAGCGGCGCTGCAGTGGATCGCTGCGTCTGAGCTCGGCGTTTCTGCGCTCTACTTCAGAAGGACTCAGGAGCACAATCTCACTAAGGTGAGGACAAATGGAGGTTGTGCTTTTGTTAGAATAACTAACCAGGTCCGAGCAGAATCTGCACCCATAGAACTACACAGATTTCAGCACTTGTCATTCAGAAAGTTCTCCAGTCTATCCATGTTTAAATATTTTGCAGAATTTGATTATAGTGTCAGCTAGCAATAACAGTCTAGTAGTCTGAGCCATTATTCTCATTTTACTGATGAAAACATACAACATTAATGCATTATGGTCATGTGACTACAGTGTTGCGTTTTACAATTTAAAAACATTTAAACAGTGCACATAATACTGTTTTTCGAGAAAACCAGATGAAGTGTAGTATGGAGGCAGTGTTTTGAGCCCTGCAAAGGAAAGAGCCCTTCAGCAAGGCTCCAGCAAGTCCTAAATCCTGAAAAAGAAATAGCATGGATTCTCTCTGGAATTTCTAATGCTTTCTTTTATTATTATTTTTAAATAACTTGAGGAGTCTTTAACATTTGTGTTTTTTTTTTACACACACTCGTGCCTCAAACATGAATTCTGAAACAGTAGATTAAAAAATAAACAGTTGTTAATCATTTATAGCTTATATATGCAATAAATAAACCAATGCACTTACCAATGCATTTTTAATAGATTTCTAGGAAATCAAGAACAAGAATGGGATGAAATTATTGGTGTCCTTTTTGAAAACCTAGAAGAGTGGAAGCTGCTATAGCTGTAAAGAGGGATCAACTCAAACAAATGTCTATGTATTTAGAGTGTGATGTTGTTAAAGGGGACTTTGGATGCCAATTTTACATAAATTGGTATGATTCTTTAGGGTCTTCATGAAATGTCTGCAACATACTTTGGTTAAAATTCCTCAATGGTCTTGTAAAACATCATGCTTTTTAACCCATCAAAAACAGATCTGTTAAAAGTGACTAATTTGTTTATTTTCTTCCTTCATTTGTTCTGCATGGCTTTGGCAATTGTACATAATTGGTGTTGTTTTGTATTATAAATATGCATATATGTTAGTGTTACAATAATACTGCATAACAAGACTGAAGTGTGCATTTTAAACTGGAACAAAAAAGAATATTGGTATAAAAGGGTTATTATTAACTAACACTAAAACCTTGAATAAGCATTTTCATTTAAACTGAAATAAAAAATTGAATTTTTGTTTCATGTTTACCTACACAATAGATATTTTTAGATGGATAAAAACACAACAAAACATCAATATTTAAACTAAAATAAAGTGAAAAATCTAATCTAATTCAAAATATTTTAAAAAGCTAGAGTAGTATATCAATGATAGTAAATGAAGAGCACTGACTGCTGATAAAGAACTGAAGAGTGTGTTTGTTTCTCAGCTCCACAGAGTGGTGCAGTTGGCAGGTCAGAAGGCTTGGCGTGTTGGAGACTTGTTCAGCGCTGTGGCTCAGTTCTGTCAGCTCCACCAGGACCTGGAGCACAGAGGACGACCCGTGCCCAGCCTGTTCGACTGGATACTGAAGACCAAGCGCTAGAGCGGAACAGGAGCTGGAGACGCCACATATCCGCCCTGAGCTAGCACATGTGAAACCACCAAACACAAATCCCATTTGAGCCGCTAATACACCTTTATAGACTCATAGATCCCACAGACTCATCCTCATCCACAGCCACCACCATGACTGTACATCAGCACGTGAATCTCTGTTTATCACAGGGTAGCAAGGTTTACAAGACACTCGCACGCAGTAACTGCTCCCAATACCAAGATCCTTAGCATGAGGCTTCCTTAGTACCAAACTTGTCCTCTCGAACCACCAGCACATCCACATTTGAAATCCTTAAGAGTCACAGCTTGCACAAACCTTTATTCCATCATCTCTGTCACACTTGTATATGTCTTTGCTAGATCACAGGAATTATGGGATATACTATCGGAAGTAATGAGTTATCCATAAATATGTGCTAGAGATGCACATTCACAGAGATTGTGATTTAAGGATATTTCCCTTTAAATGACGCATGTTCCTGTCTTTTACGCGCACGCAACATTAGATCCACCGGTCACCAGCCAGCACTGGTTAGAGGAACATGCTTTAAACCGACCAATCAGCCTTGACGTTTTGTAGCTTGCAAATTTTTACTGTACTGTACAACAAACCCGTTTCAAATGCACAACGTGACTTTTTATCCAAAATAAAACAGACGTGCGAGCTCTGGCGTAGGGATTTAGAGATACTTCAGTGTTTGTATTTAAAGTGTGTAATATAGTTGAGATCCCATTCCAAACACACTTTGTTGTTTTAAGTTTACATTGGCGAATGCGTTCTGCCATTTTATTGTACCTCTGAGACTGAATTGTTTGTTTAGTTTTGTGTGACTACTGTTATTTAAGAGATTTTATTTTGGCTAGATGTAAATAGTTTAGACTGTGAGCTACTGTGTCTTTGGGCAATGTAAATTTCAGTTTTTTTGTTTTAAGATCGCAAAGACTCAGACAGACGGGATAACAGCACTAGTCTGACCAGACTACTGTAAAAGTATGAATATGAACGTAAATTTAAAGTACAAGTACAGTTTTGTCACGTAAAAGTTGACGTGTAAACGTGAAATCTGGTGGCGTTATGGTTTTCTCTGCATAGTTACATAATAGTAATGTGTTTTAATATCAGCGTTGAAGGCACACAACTGTATCCAGTCTGTCACAGTATGCCTGAATGTATTTATCTTTTCAAAATAAAATTTGCGTATGGTGAGTTTGATGTCGACAGCCTTTATTTGAAAAGAGCCACACATGTTTGAATAAATGAGTTTATATACACATTTAGCCAGCTGTTAAAGAAGGTGCACACAAAAAATTGAACATTTATTCATCTTCAGTCCATCTAAAATGTAGATGAGTTTGTTTCTTCATCAGAACAGATTTAGAGAAATGTAGCATTGCATCACTTACTCACCAGTGGATCCTCTGCAGTGAATGGGTGCCGTCAGAATATGAGTCCAAACAGCTGATCAAAACTGATCTTGTGAAGTGAAAAGATTTCAAACAAATACAAATGAAGGCATTTTTAACGTAAAACTGTTGTTTCCGGCTAAGATACAAAAAAAGTTGTCTATTCTTTCTCCAGTGAAAATTGTAATCTAGACTGAATAAGGAGAGAAATCTGCACTGAGCATGCAAGCGAAAAAAGTCCAAAACAGATCTAAACAAATATATTGGAGTATTTAGATGTGAGAGGACAGGATGGACTTTCTCACTGGAGGACACGTTATTACCATAGATTACACATACAATTTAAAAATGGGTGGATTTTGATGTTAAATAAAATTATAAATAAAATTCACATTTTGGACAGAAGCAATGGTTTAAAGTTGAAAAACTTTAATGATGGATTTGTTTCTTACAAAAAAGCTCTTCACTTAATTGATATACTGGAATCTTGTGGATTATTGTGTTTTTATCAGCTGTTTGGACTCTCATTCTGACGGCACCCATTCACTGCAGAGGATCCATTGGTGAGCAAGTGATGCAATGACACATTTCTTCAAATCTATTCTGACAAAGAAACAAACGCATATACTTTATGTCTGTGATGTCCTGAGAGTGAGTACATTTCTAGCATTTTTTTCTTATTTCTGTGAATTATTCCTTTAACCTAAAAATAGACTGGCATGTTAAAAAAAGGAGATATTCCAGGATAAATACACCAGAATATTATTGTGATTTAATACAGTAAGCCTTAATATTGAATACCTGACTTCATATTAAAGTTTTATACAATCAAAAAAAATAAAAAAAAATTAATGTTGACAAGCATGCACTTAGATTGAAAGTCTATAGAACAACAGTTTTCCCACTGAATTCCATTATAGGTCATTATTTTGGGGTTAATAAACAGGTATGAATCATTATTTTTTTGTGATAGTTGACAGCATGAGTTTAACCCAGAATATTCTTTAAGGGGGAAAAATAACGGCAATAATTATGTTGGGAACACTTGAACTTAAAAGTCCTTTATAAAAGTATTTTAATGCATTAATTATGCCTTGTAATGCACCTTACAATGCATTGTATCTCATGAATAATCACAGTTATAATAATTTATAATAGTTATCTATTCTGCACTACACCGATTAAAAATCATGCATGAAAACACAACAAACAACCATTTTTTAACATTATAAAGAATCTGCAAATATTATAAAGCATTTTAACTTTGCTCACAGTTATTCATGAAAGATATAATGCATCACAACTTGCATTATGAATACCTTTATAATGCGTTATACGTGAAAAGCGTTACCATAATGTCTTCCACACATACATGTTCTCTGAAATACGAGGGGGCAGTGTGACAAGATGACACACAATATCTTAATCAAAAGAGGTGTGGGAATACTGTAAGATCAGAGTTCAGGCTGCTCTCTCAGTGCCAGATCCTGCAGGTGTTGTCTTTACTGCCTGCGAAAAGATTGACAACGAGGCATTAAATTACTGACGTGTGATTACGTTTATGGATTTATGAGTGTTACGCAGGTGCGTGTAATTGCCTGTAATGATGGTGTCTCCCTCGTAGTTGAAAGCACATGAGAAGATCTCATCAGAATGGCCCTCGAGCTCCTGCAAACACGCTCCTGTGTTCACACACCACACACGAGCCGTCTTATCCACACTCGCCGTCAAAACACGGCTCCCCTGCGGATTAAAACACACCTAGAGCGAGAGAGAGGGAGAAAATAAAAAGCTCATTATATTTCTGCCTTTTGTTATGATAATGCATTGGGGGCTCTTCATCATATTCCATCATAAAACAATTACTTTTTGTTTTGCATGTGGAACATCCTATTTTAACAAGCAGGAGAGAGACAGCTGAACTGAATCTGACCCGTGTTGGTATGACAGGCGTTTTATTATAGCGCTGAAGAACCGAATGTGCATGTGCGTACTTGAGTTATCACCTCTATACAGGAAATGGAACTATTCTGCTGATGGTGATGACGGTCCGGAGGGGGATAGAAAAGAAAGGAGAGGATATTATGGCAAGATGGTGTAACGATAGGCCTGAGAAAAGACTAGATGAAGAGAGCTATAAGAATGCAAACGGCCGTATGAATATGCAGAGAAGATGACGAATGACAGGCAGGATGCTGGGATGGAGGCAAGAGGGATATAAACAGGAAGAGACCCAGACAGGAAATGAGCGCCTGAGAAAGAGACAGAGTCAAGAGATACGAGAGGATTATTGAGTCTGAAGCTGGAGTGACAGGCCGAGGATGGAGAGATAATGTGATTTCTTACCTTAGATATCTCTCCTTTATGGCCCTCTAATTGCCACAAACACTGGAAGGTTTCTGCGCTGAACACTCTTGATGTACCTGCGCACAAAAACCCATGATCAGACTCGAACATAGATCCATCTCACAAAAACATGTCTAGGTCACAAAATCAAGTTAGATGTGAGTGGGGTAATATGTGCCATGAAATCTATCTTGTACACGACATGGAGGAAAGATATATATAATGTGGCCATGAATTAGGCCACGATTTGTAAAATGTAGCCACGATTTGCTAAATCAAGGGAACCAATTATTAAATCATAGCTATGAATTACTTATGAATAAAGTATGTAGTATTATTCCTGCATTTTTAGACAAAACTATTACTCCAAGCTGAGACACCAGCACAGCCCTAATCTGTTTTAGTGTTTTTATTTATATAAATAAGAATTTTTGCATATATATATATATATATATATATATATATATATATATATATATATATATATATATATATATATATATATATATATATATATATATATATTATATGCCTCTTAACCACAAGTAGCTGTAGCCTTTATAAAAATATAGACATATGACAAATCATGTGGTGTACTAAAATAGTCTCTTTTCTCACTGGCAAATCGTACCCCACAATCCAAAAAAAAGAAAAAGATCCATATGAGAGGGTTGTGATGTCTCACCATCAGCAGAGGCTGTAGCGATCAGCTGACCAGTGTAGTTAAAACACACATCCAGCACTTCATCATTATGACCCAAGAGAGTAGCCAAACACTGACCGCCGTCTGCAGCCCACACCTACACACACAACCTGTTATATAACACACAAACCACTCCACAACCCCAAATAAGCTCACAAACACCATTATTAGCCCGACTGAGTGAATTCTGCAGTCTGTGTCCCCTTCAATGGAATTTGCCCATTCTCTAAATTTAACACAGACACATGCATGCAGACATCTCAGTGCTATTATCTATCCACAGTCACACCAAATGAATTGACACTTGTAAAAAGCTGTGAGAAGACTTTGTCTCGCTGTGTTTTTGAGAAACATCAGACTGTGCTGAATAATTAAGAGCCCTCACACTTCTAGGAACAGACAGACAATCAGAGGAAGAGAGTTACTCAGATGAAAGTGTAAGAAAAAAACACATTAAAGGGGTCACATCATGAAAAATAGATCTGTCCTTTATCTTTTGTTCATTCGTATACCATATAAACATGCAGAAACATTTGTAAAAACGTCATGTTTCAGATTTACCGTCTGAAACATTGCTACATAAATCTATAAATATAAAAACGAAATTAATTTGATTCAACGTCTTGTTATCATGCTACTTCTAATGCAAACGTCAAACCCTGGTAAGGGAAAAACTAAATTTGGATGCAAAATTATTATAAAAGGACCCCAAGGGAAAAATCATAATTTAAAAGGCTCTTTTACGAGACAGAACGAGAATTAAAAGAGTGAAGAGAGACAGAAACCTTGCAGGTTTTGTCCAGAGAGGCTGTGACGATGAGGGAACAGTCCCAGTTGAACTGAACGCAACTGATTTCTCCTCGATGACCTGTGAGAACGTGAACTTTGCTACGAGAGACAGACAAAATACAAAATCCATTACGCATTAATTAAATGTAATAAGAACAATATTTTCAGAGTTTCTCCAGGTCTTCAAAAACCTGAACTTGCACAAATAATGGACTTAAAAAGGTCTATCACAGTAGAAGGTCTTAGATTCATAAAGCTGTGGTATTAAATGTATTTCGCTCCAAACAAGCTCTAAATCAAGATATATATTTACTTCAAATTGAAAAGGACTCAAATTGAATCTAATTCAAAATTGAAAATATCTGAAGACTTGTTTTCTGAGAAATTGCACCCAATTGAGTTCATGCTGTAAAATGTGTTTCTTATCACACACTGGCAGATATTTATTCTTGTATTAATCATGAATTCACTTCTTAGAAAACAAGACTTCTTTTCTTGCTATTTTGCTTCTCACCGTATCTTGATTTAAGAAACTTTAGACATTTGCACTGAAAAAGGACAAAAACTGAAGAAGGTTGTAAAATGAATTAAAGAGTAATGGAGATGTGTTCAAAAGGTACTTTTTTCAAACTGTTGCTTATTTAACTCATTTGGTGCTCCCTAAATATGATTAATTTGGTCTTAAAAAGGTCTTTAAAAAGTCTTAATAAAACTGTTTGTCCAGCTCTTTTCATAATACACATCCTTTCGAAACAACTTTACAGAAAGTCCAGCTGTTATGTCTTTAACACCTTAGTGCCTTAGATTTAGGGATGGGTGCTATGACAATATATAATAATGATACGACTTAGATCTTGCTGTATTATATTTATTTATAGTGTTGTCTATATCAGTGCTGCAGTAACATTTCTGTGCATTCAAGGCAATCAAGAGATTGAATTATTGACCTGCCAGTAGAAACGTCCCACAGAATGGCAGTGTGGTCAAACGACCCCGTGACCAAACGATCACCCGTTGTGTTAAAGGAGAGAGAGATGATCTCGGCGAAGTGACCCTGAGAAAGTGAAACAAAGAGAAACGCTGTGAGTGGAGAGGGAAGCTCTGATAGAAAGGCAGCCTTTTTCTCTTCAGCAAAGAAATATCATATTAATTTCCCCATTTCATCGGTAAGAACTCACTGAGCGATTCATAATTTAGATTGATAGAGAAATAATTGGAGAGTTAAGAGGGGTAATTATGCAGCACACACACCTCCAAACGCTCCATCTCTTCCCCTCTCCCTCCGACCCATGGCACGTTTCTCACATCTACACAGCTCCGGATCAGACTGCGTTGCATGACTCATCTGTTTGTATTCGGTATGCTGCTATTCAACTAAAAGTGGAATGCTTGACTTATTCCATAAATTGTGGTAATGACAGATTTGATGACAAATCCATTAATAAACACACGCATGGATGAATTTCCACTGATCACCGGAGAGAAATCATTAAAAATCCCGTAGGAGATAAGCAGATGAGGGGGAGCTCATTAAGCATGGATAGGTGGCAATGTTTTTTACTGAACAGGAATATGGAAAAAACACAGGATGAGACGTACTGCCAATGTAGACATCTCTTTCCCACTCTCAACATCCCATAATTTAGCCAGGGTGTCCATGCTGCCCGTAGCAACCAAGGTACTCTGAGGGTTAAAGGCCAGGCAGACCTAATAGCAGACACACACAGAAAACACACAGTATTTGAGATTAATAGAACAAATGTTGTCTGATAAAGCTCAGTATACATGCACATTTGGCATCCTAAGTCAAACTCCCAGACACAACATACTTCATTTGGTGCCCCCTAAGAGATGGGACCCTATGTGTTTGAATAAATGTCCCCTGATGTTTTAAATGGCCTTGCCAGCCATTTTCTTTCAGTTAGAAATATATAAATAAACGTTATTTGCATTCACACTGTCATTGACCTTGAAAGTGGACTGGATCTAGTTAGGGGCTCAGGTAATGTTCCCTTCACACTATTGTCTTTTGAAATCCAATTTAGGCCCCCTAAAGTGGTTGTGTTAGATGTCCTGTCCTACTTCTTTTTAAAATAATACAAAAATAAATCAAATCTACCCCAAAAAAATCAAGACACATGAATTAATGGATCTAATGTTGTCTATTCTTGAGAAAAGAGGTAGTTCAAGAATGCATTTTTGTTTCTAAGTGACAGCATTTCTTGTAAAAAGTCAGTCTTAGAAGTCTTAATGGTATAGTTCACCCAAAAATGACAATTCTGTCATTTTTTTAAGAATAAAAACTATGAAGATCATATTTCTGATTATTCTAAGTGCATCTTTGTCAGCCGCTTTAAAATCTCAAGCTTGTTATAGCAGAATTGATTCTGACAGGATGTCAATGTTTTTACTGTTCATCAGCAGAAAATATTCTGAATGTCATTTCTCTGTGCCTTTATCATTATAGTTGTGGTGTGGAATACTGAGAACAATTTTTAGAACTATATATTTATCGTTATCGCTATAAAAGTCTTTTACTCAAATCACCCTCATGTCGTTCCAAACCTGGATGACTTCCTCTTTCTTCTGCAGAAGATATGTTGTTAATCAAACCGGTTTGGTTCCCACTGACATCCATTGTGAAGACAGAAAATACTACTGAAGTCAAAATGAACCGAAACTGTTCATTTGCTAACCAACATTCTGCGTAAAAATAACCACATTTGGTTCATAATGAGTTCATTTCCTGACATTCCAAAACCTTTTTTTTTTCCTGGCAAGGAAGGTCCTGGCAACTGTTTTCCATATAGAGATAGGGCTGTCATACTTCAAAAAAGGCAACAAACATAAAAGCATCATAACCGTAACTGATATAACTCACTTTATATCTCTAGTCTTTCACAGCCTTTGTGTCAGGAACAGACTGAAAATTCACTAAGTTCACATACACCTGAACATATCAAGACACACTGTGCCAGGCTTGAAGTCAATGACGTCAGTGTGTCCCATGCCAGGACATATCTCCTGAAGAAGGAGTCATACAGGTTTGGAACGACAGTAAATGAGGACAGAATTATTATTTTGAGGTGAACCGTTCTATAAACTGCTGAGACTCGAGTGAATGCAGTGAGAATGTAGACATACGATTTCTGCTGTGTGCCCTCGAAACGTGTAGAAACACTTTCCTGTTTCAGCACTCCACAATTTGCAGGTCTTGTCAAAGGAGCCAGTGGCAACCTTGTCTCTGAGAGTGAAAACAAGAGAGAGTGAGCGAGAAAGAGGGCAGAGAGAGAGAGAAAAAAGCACAAGGGTTTCTTTTATGACTCAAAGTGACAAATGGTCCCATTGTAATAGCAACAGCAGTTACCCAGCAGTGCCCTAACCCTGACAGAGAGGTGACTGAAAGTGCTTTTCTCTAGTTCATAAATAAAAAACTAGTGAAAGATGAAGGGTAAGCCATTCTGATGGATTCAGGGCATAAGTGATCAAAAGCGCAAGAGCCCTGCTGTTACCCGTAAGGGTTGTTGAAGGCGATGGCATACACAACGTTCCTGTGACCCTCCAAAGTGTGCAGCTCCTCTCCGGATGCGGTGTCCCATATTTTACAAGTCCTGTCATAGCTTCCGGTTATAAAACTGCAAACAGACGGAAAGTAAAGGAGAGAGGCAGAATTAGCGAGAGGGAGGGGGAGCAGGCATGTGAGCACAGCTGATAAACTCACCTCGATCCTGATTTATTGAAGGCTACATTCGTCAGGGGCAAGATGTGAGCCTGAAGTGCCTGTAGAGGAAGACAGAGAAGACGAATTCTCTGAGGGGGGGGTGCACTTAATCAAATTAATTCATTTCCGATCTATAAGCTTGACTGTGTAATTTCCATACATAATTACTATGGCTTTGATGTTCAAAAACAGCAGTTTTCCCTCTGCTGCCACCTAGTGGGTAATATCGATCTAAGAAGTGTAAATGCTGTTGGAAAATCATTCAAAAGCATTTCATTTCGGCTAGTTTTGGTAGATGTAATTGTGGCGGTACTGAACAAAAGCAGCAGAATAGAAGTTTGGATTAAATAATGATGTGATGTTCAATAATTAAATATCATGGACTCTTTACAAGTCCTTTTAACTAGTCGTGCTGTGTGACAAATGAATTAATAAAAGTGCAACCGGCATGTCTCTCAGTTATAAAAATGGGAATATAAAAGTAGTATTTAAAGGAATAGTTCACCCAAAAATGAAAATGCTTAAATTTTACTCACCCTCATGCAATCCAAGATGTAGATATTTATATATATACATGAAATCAGAAAAGAATTGGAGAAATTTGGGAATTACATTGCTTCTTCTCTGCAGTGAATGGGTGCCTTAAGAATGAGTCCAAACAGCTGATAAAAAATATCACAATAATAATCAATAAGTAATCCTCAAAACTCTAGTCCATCAATTAACATCTCGACGCCAAAGCTGCATGTTTGTCAAAAACAAATCCATAATTTACATGCTTTAACTTTAAACCATCGATTCTGGACAAAATTTGAGTCATTAATTAATGATAACACTCCCTCTAGTGAAAAAGTCGATTCCCTGTTGTTCTCTCACATCGAAATCCACCCACATGCTTGTTTAAAACTGTTTTGGAGTGTTTCTTCACTTGTCAAGTGTGCATTATCAGTGTATATTTCTCTCCTGATTCAGACAAGAAATACTTGTGGATGATTGTGATGTTTTTATCAGCTCTTGTTCTGATGCCACCCATTCACTGCAGAGGAGATTTTTCTAAATCTGTAAAAAAAAAAAAAAAAAAGGAAACAAACTCTATTTTCAGTAAACGTTGATTAATGGGCTAACTATTCCTTTACATTAGTTTTTAATGAAGTCTAACACTGCGGGACACTGCTGTCACTGTATTACCAGAGAGATGAAGAGCCAAACATTTTTCAGAATAGAATCACAATATGAAAAACAGATCAAATATGCATGACCCAAATATACTTCTGCATGACTGGTCAGTATTTATGAATACCCTGAAAAGGTAAAACTTGCGGTCATCCTTTTGGCTGACTTTCTCTTGTAGTTTGAGGATCAGGGCTTTGAGCTGCTCGACGCAGGATGAGCTGATGAGAGGTTCAGCTGCTCTGATGTCTGACACTAACTCATTCACATCAGTCCTAGAGAGGGAAAACACTACACTTACATATAAAGATGTAGACTTGTTTATCAGATAAATAGGTACCCTTATGAAAAATAAGTTTATTCAAGTGTGCTATTAGTATACTTCTTTTAAACTAAAAATAGGAAAGAATGCTTTTAGTTTACTTTTTATGTCCTCTTAAGAAATATACTTAAAATGACATTTATGTATACTTGATTTATACTTACAAAAAGTCTAAATATATTTGAGCTATACTCCTAGAATCTGTGTTTTCATTATTATACTGAAGAGGGCGCTAGTACACATCTTCTGCACAGAATTACAAAAAACATAAAGTGAGGAAGAATGAACATGATCATCTGACATGAAACAGCATCAAAACTGCAAGGTTATGGAATAAAATGTAGACCGATGAAGAGGTAATAATTACAGTCAAGCTTTGGGGTGTTGATCGACTCCATCTAAGTTTTGATTATCATTCTGAATCCAACTCATAGTCTTTTTTTTTTTTTTTTGCAGCTTTTTGTTCAAAATGTTATTTCTTTATTTTTTATGAAACTTACCCACATTAAAGTGTTTAAAAAAAGAATGCATGAAGCTAAAATAAAATGTTTTTGTTTCCAAGCAGATACCCTGTTCTTTCTTTAGATGTTTTGTATGTTCAGATATTCATGTGACAAAACATATACACATTAAAACCTAAATAGGGACATAGTAGTATACTTAAAGTTTGATGTAAAGTTTGCTTAAAGAAAACTTATGAGTATACTTGCAGTATAAACATAAAATCAGTAAAACTATAAATTCACTTTTAGTATAATTGCAGTACAAACTACAAACATGGAGGTAAACTAGTAGTGTACTCAAAGTTTCATATTTTTATACTAAAAAGTATACTTTTATATACTAGAAAGTGGGCCAATTTAGTCTCAATGAGTATTGAAACATGACATTTAAATGTATACTACTAGAACACGGATATTTTTATACTTGCTACATTAAGTAACGTTATACTTAAAATATACTTAAAGATAAACTTAAAGTATACTTATTTTTGGTAAGGGTATTCAGTTATATATAACTGTAAACAAGTAGAACAGTATTTTAAAGTGTAACTAGACATCACAAAACGGAAGAATGTTCATTGTAACGTTAGTTGGACAGTCATACTTACTCTGGAGTCAGGTTTAACAGATCGATGGATTTCGTTCTGAGCTGCCCCCCTTTCTCATAGTCCAGGAATATTCCTGCACAGCAACAAAACAGGCGAATCAAACGAACTTTCGATCAAATTATTTCAATATAAAACTGTAAATATGTATATTACCTGGTGGGTAGTATCGTATGTGTAGCCGTTTTAGTCTCATCGCGCCACTGAAGACTGTGTCAACAAACCGTTACTACGGTGATGAGATTCAAGTGCTGCGTACCGCGCATGCGCACGTTCTGCATGTTTTGTTTGTTTCTTAAAAAAAAAAAATGTTTTAGCCCACGCGCGAATACACCTCGTAAAATATTTTTTTATGTTTTTTTATGAAATCGAGTTTAAATAATTGCTAATAAGATCACAATATGATACAATTATGAAACTTACAATATTACATAATATTTACGCCACACTGAAGATTAGTTAAGTGCCTTATTTTTAAATCTTCTTAATATTCTCAAGCTTCTGTGGTCATATAGGCCTAGTTTGCGTAATTATTTATAGCTGCTCTGAAACAACACATATAGTAAAAAAGTGCTTTAGAGATAAACATGAATTAATACAGTTAAATAATCTGAATCTCTAAATCTTTTTTTTTAAATCAACACTAACAAACATACGCACAAAACAACATTTAGGTCTTACACACTCACAGATCAAAGTCTCCATCATAAATACATTCATTTACCCACCTTGCACGGCTCCTTGTGTGGAAATCAGGGACTGGACTTGGCTTACTTTACTCTGCACAGCAAAAACACCAACAGATACACCAGACCAACAGGACATAAAATGAGAGACATAATCTTGTGGTAGAGAAAATACAGACAGACAGACAAGAATGAATTTCTGGAAGAAAATGAAGAGGTCGGACTGGGTCCTTTCCACTGCTTTGCTCTCTCTTTATGGTTTCTTTGCCAACTGCAGACCGGCAGAGCCTTTCCTTACGCCTTACTTGGTGGGACCCAAAAACATCTCAGAGGAAGTGGTGAGTATTGGGTTTTGTTTTGTTTTGTTGGCTGAGAGATTGTTTCAGGGTTCAGACAGATACCAACAGTGAGAAACAAGCACACACAGTACAATTTACACCATAATATACTAAGCATTTATTATTTAAAATACTCCCGTTACAATGAGAATGATGAAGGATGAATGTGTAGTGTTGACTAGATTTTGTAAGCTAGATATATTTTAATAGGTGCCTTCGAAAACATATTTCCTTACTCAAAGCTTTCTCTGGGGTGAAAAGCAATTATATAATTAGTTCTAAAACCCCAGAATCTTCTAATTAAACTAAAACTAGTCAAAATATTGGTTAACGACAGTACATTAATGTTCTCCATTGATTACTACAATAGCGATGCCTCACTCATGCTACACGTGCCTTGTGAGTCTTATCTCTGACGAAATATTCCCTGAAGTATGCACACTGATTTCAAATCATTAACCTAAACATTTCCTTCTGTTTCTTATCCAAATGACCAAAAACAATCTTCTTTCCACTCATCCAGGTAACAAACTACCTCTTCCCCATCTGGACGTACTCATATCTGGCATTGCTCTGCCCAGTCTTCCTATTGACAGATTTGCTTAGATACAAACCTCTAATAATAACTCAAGGTCTTTTTCTTGTCACAAATTACATCATTCTGTGCTTTGCTACTAGTTTAATGGCTCTGACCTACCTACAGTTCAACTTTGCAATGGTCACCTCCACCGAAGTGGCCTATTTCTCATACATCTACAGTGTTATTCCTCCCGAACGCTACCAACGGGCTACAGGGTACGTTCGCAGTGCCATGCTGACGGGATTTACCTTTGGAGCCACATTAGGACAGCTATTACTTTCACTGGCTGACACAAGCTACTTCCATATAAACACTATTACTCTTGGTATAATGTCAGTGGCTTTCTGTATTTCTTTGGGCCTGCCCATGCCTCAGCAAGGAATGTTTTTTAAGAAGAAGGTGGAGATGTCTATGGACACTCTGAATGAGGTTACAGATGCATTTGAGGGAGAAACAGATGTAGCAAAGCAGGCTACGGGAGCATGCTGTTATTGGGGGAACCTGAAAGCCTCCGGAAAACAAATGTGGGAGAGTCTCATGGAGTCCTACTCCTCCAGAAGACTGGTGCAGTGGTCCCTCTGGTGGGCTTTGGCTACAGCTGGATATGGACAGGTCTTTAATTACGTTCAGCTGATGTGGGACCACATTGAGCCCTCAAGTACATCCTCTGTGTATAATGGAGGAGTAGAGGCTGTCTGTACACTTGTAGGTGAGGCATTTTGTGGAGTATTTTAATAAATAAAAAGGGCATTTTCATGGCAGTGCAATAGAAGAACCATTTTGGGTTGCCCAAAGGAGTTTTCAGTAAAACATTTTGATGATTTACACTCTTAATATTATTCCTTTTTTTTCATTAAGAACCTATAACATCCATGGAAAATTTCCATTATTCCTTTTTTTCAAAACGATGTTCTTTGAGGAGCCCAAAATCCCCTTTTTGAAATTGAGTTTCTTCTGTTCAACAAAAAGGGAGATATTTTGAAAAATGTTGGTAACCAAACAAAAGTTGGTTCTTCCATAGAATTGGGGGGGGGGGGGGGGGGTACTATGTGAACTATGAAAGTTTTCATGGATGTTAAAGGATTTTCACTGAACCATAGATGCAAATAAAGAAACTTATAAAGAGTGTATCTGAGACTCAATGACTTCATTAACCATAAACAGATATCAAAAGTGTAATAAATCCTTTATCTTTCTAGTGAAAGATATCAGAATACGCCGAGCCGAACCAATCCTGCTTTATCCGCTAATCATACATTGACTCATAACATGCGTTGTGCAAAAGACTTCTAATGTTTAATTGTTATGCAGTTTGCACAGGAATTCAGCAGCCCAGTATGTGTGGGGGAAGATAATTTAAGCAATTACACCAGCAGGGGTTTGGTTAGTAGTCACTTTAATTACAGCAGAAGAGAATATCTTTCAGTTTTGATGCCTTGACAAGAACATTCAAACAAAGGCAACATAAATGAGTTCTGAGTGCCACACAGAATACAAATGCAGCTTAAATGCATTTCCTCAATTTAATTGTTGCCTTTTGCATGCCTCTTCTTTGTTCACAGATTTGACATCTCCCTCATTGTGATTCATGCTGTGATTGCTGCTTTCAGGTGCAGCGGCAGCTTTCTCTGTGGGTTATATCAGAGTGCAGTGGGACGTGTGGGGCGAGCTCTCGCTGGGGGTTTTCTCTGCTATAGGTGCAGGGTGTGTCTTTCTCATGGGCCTCACCAGCAATATCTGGCTGTGCTACACAGGCTACGCTATCTTCAAAGCATCATACATGTTCCTCATCACAATCACAATGTAAGTTAGTCATTACAGTGGACATAGGAAGCACAAGATATACAATGAAAAACAATACAGGTATTTTTCTTTGACTCTAACTTTTTCCTAACTTTGTTTTTTCTCCGTTTGGCTGCAAGGTTTCAGATAGCAGTTAACCTCTCTATGGAATGTTATGCCCTAATTTTTGGCATTAACACTTTTGTTGCTCTTACACTTCAAACTATACTTACTGCTATCGTGGTAGACACTTCAGCCCTGGGACTGGACATTGTGACACAGGTAAGCTCTCACTAGACTGAACTTAAGGAATTATAAAAATGGAAATGTTTGAAACTTTACACAAAATGTAATCTTAAACCTTTTTTTATGCATTTGATGCACATGCTTAAATGTATGTTGCCAAAATGTAAGAAGACATTTTTCTAACTTGAAATGTAAATCAGTGGCATTTGTATTACTGTATAACAGCTACTTACACAAAATGCATATAAGTATAATTTGTCCCTTTGTATCTGCCAATAACATGTATAAAAAAAGACATACCTGATAATGAACATTTTTATAATTATATTAAACATTTAAACTATCAATCAGATGACAGAAGGCCATATAGTAGACTGTGTACACATTTTTCAGAAAGCTTTGAACATGTTGATCATTTAGATGTATTAAATATGATACAGCAGGTTATAAAGATTTTTAAGAGTAACAGAAATCTATGCATAACATGAATTAAGACATTCAGATGTGGCACGTCTAAATAAACCTATGAGTGTCTGTGTTACATTATATTTTAATTTTTCATCCTCTGTTACAGTTTGTTGTGTATGGAGGTTACTACAGCACCATCTCTGTGCTCTTCCTCTTACGAGGACTGTACACAGTTTGTACGCATTGTCGCAAATCTGCAGAAGAAACAAATACAGAGCGGATATCCTCTGCGCTTTAAGACAAATATGGATCAGAAGGACAGGATCTTGGTTCACACTCACCAGCACAAAATATTAAAGAACAAGTAGCATTTTAAGTTAAAATCACAAACCCAATGTTCTTCTGTCTTTTTTATGTTGTTATCAGAATACACAAAGTCTGTATTGTAATTGATTGTGTATTAATATATTTAACTATTCTGTTCTGTGATGTCATTTCTTGTTTACGATATAAAATCAGTGATTTGCACTTAGCATACCAAACGCTAAAATAAAATAAAATAATACAAATAAAAAGCCGTTTCTTGTATAAATTGGGCGTTTCGGAGACGGTGACGTTAAGCCTTTTTAACGAGTATCACGAGTCAGTTTATCTTAAGTATCTTATAAACAGAATTAAATTGTTAAAGAAACCCAGAACAACACCGCGTTACACGGAACGTCACTTCTGTAATACAACACCGGATGTTTTTGAAAGAAGCAGTTGGGAATAGCGGAAGTGACGTCAACTATTTGTAAAGTGGGATTTGCAGTCTAATAACTTTTTGCAAGAGCACGTTGTTATTACTCACATTTAATATTTAATATTGCTAGACATGTTGCATTTTATTTTACTATGCATTACAATGACGTTTCATAGTCAAAGAAATTATAACAAATAAATAAACGAGGCAGTGTAAGTAATTGTAGTCTGATAAATCTAATTAACTTATATTAAATGTATTCTAAATAAATAAAAAATTATAAAAGAAATAAATACTTATTATTTCTGCCAGTAAATATAGTTAAATAAGTTATTTTACATTTATATTGTGAGCCTCATAAACAAATACAAAAAATAAACTAAATAAAATGAAAAAAGAAGAAAGAAAAAAGATAATCTGATGTCCTCTCTTCCATAAATATTCTGGGGGCTTTTATTTAAAAAAAAAATACAAATTAAGTACTTTGTCTCGGCAGAAGCACTACGAGGAAAGAGCGCGCTCTGCTGTAAAAAAAAAAAAAAAAAACTACACTTCCCACAGTTCCACGGGTCAGTGTTGCGTAACTCTCGGAACGTCTTCCAGGAGAAACTCTGGGCCCAGACGACTTGGCAGAAACATCAAACACCTCAGTTCTGAATGACACAAAATCCCAACGGAGTTGCATAAACTCGTCCTTAACGAGGAGATCATCGCTCGCAGGCGCTCGGAGGCTGGCTGTGAAAGAGATTCACGGTGGATTTGAGAACGGAGATCGCGAGGGCCTATCAAACATGTCCTCTTCCTCGCAGGCGTCTTCCAGGCGGCAGTGGTGCTACCTCTGCGACCTGCCGAAGATGCCGTGGGCCATGATCTGGGACTTCAGCGAGGCCGTATGCAGAGGCTGCGTGAACTACGAGGGCGCAGACCGGATCGAGCTGCTGATCGATGCGGCGCGGCAGCTGAAGCGAACACATGTGATGCAGGACGGCAGGATCTCCGGGGTCCGCAGCCCGCCGGTAAACACGCTCCCGCGGGGAAGGACGGTCCCCGTGGAGACCGGCAGACCGCCCTCCGAGCGATATGAACGGGGAGAGGAGAATACATGTCTGCCAGGCTGCCCAACGGGCTTCCCAGACTTGAAGACGGAGGTCCGCCTAGGTGAGTAGACAGAGTCCACCCCAGGAGGACTTTAGTGGGGGCTGTGCCACCCAATTTAATGGCGCAAGGGCTTGTCGGAGCCCCTCATGGCCTGCTGGCCGCCATGCCGGGGTCTGAACGCCCGAGCCGGAGGCGGCCCCCTTAACCATCTCTGCCCCCATGTTGAACGAGACTCAGTAGAGACAGGCCATGAGCATGGGGATGAATGTGGGTGTGGCGTCTTTCAGTGAGCCCGGAATTCGAAAAGGAGCTCAAGGAGAAGCAGAGAAACGTTGAAGCCCTTGCCGAACTTTCCGAAAGCGTCCGGAACCGTGCTGAAGACTGGGCTGACGCCCAAAACACATGCGCGAGCCTTGCACACCCTTTCCGGCTGCACCCCGTTCAATTTGCGCTTTAAGAAAGACCACGGCTTGATGGAAGGGTGTTCGCTTTTGACGCCAAGCTGATGGTTGAGTTTGAGCTGAAGGTGTTCATCGAGTATCCGTGTGGATCCGGTAACGTGTTCCAGCGTCTTAGCACTGGTCAAGCAGATGTTCCACGACTCTCAGAAAGACACCGGCAAGGTCATTAACTCGGGGTACAAATACGTGGAGTATGAGAAAAGGCACGGCACGGGCGACTGGCGCCTCCTGTCGGAGCTGCTCAGCGATGGAGTGCGGGCGTTCAAAGACGCACCGCCCCGGAATCCCTCCCGCAGCCTTACCTGGACCCCAGCTGCTCCATGCTACCCACCGCGCTCTGCCACATCGGACGTCCCACACAGCCAAGAGTGCGCCGACGCAAAGCCTCGCCCGAGCCGGATGGAGCAGAGAGGATGACCTCTGAGGAGATGCGCCAGCTCTGGCCGCTTGGCGCGTTTCCCGGATTGCCCGGCCACATGCCCGCAACCTCGTAGCCAGCGTGGGCCAGCCTCCAGAGGGCATGGGGGCACACGGTAGCGACCCGTCGCCCATCTCGGCGCTCATGAGTGTGGCTGACAATGTCGGCACAGCCACCCAAGCCCTTAAAGATGCTCCGGGCAGCAGCAGCGTGCCCACTCAGCCAACGCAGGGCGGCAGAACAGCACAAGCCCTTCACCCACAGGTGCTCAGCGCCGGCTGGCGTCACGCAACGGAGAACCATCAGCAGGCAGCAGCACAGGAGGACCGACCATGACCGTCACCGCGTCCCCTCTGACCAGAGCGCCGTCATGGGAGGCGAAGGCTCGGGAGGAGCTGGAGGAGGAGGAGGGGCTCCTCTGTGCTGCACCATCTGTCACGAGCGTCTGGAGGACACACACTTCGTCCAGTGTCCGTCGGTGCCCGACACAAGTTCTGCTTCCCCTGCACTCGGGACTTCATCTGCAGACAGGGCTCAGGGAATGAGGTGTACTGCCCCAGTGGAGAGAAGTGCCCTCTCGTGGGCTCCAACGTGCCATGGGCCTTCATGCAAGGAGATCTCTACCATCCTGGCGGGCGATGTGAAGGTGAAGAAGGAAAGAGACCCCTAACGGCCATCAGCAGGTTTGATAACATGCTTTCTGTTCATAAAAACAGCAGCAGCATGTTTACTGTTTTCAACATTGATAACATGTTAATAAGCATCAAATCAGCATATTAGAATGATTTCTGAAGGATCATGTGACACTAGAGACTGGAGTAATAATGCTGAAAATCCAGCTTTGCATTGCGCATTTAAACATATATTCACATAGAAAACCGGTATTTGAAGTTATATTCTTATTACTGATTTTACTGTATCTTTGATCAAATAAATGCAGTCTTGATAAGCATA
>NW_020525439.1:0-31008 GCF_003368295.1 Carassius auratus | reverse complement strand
ACATTAGAAATGCATTGGTAACACTTATAATAACTGCACTCATTAGCTAAGCATTAGTAAATATTTTCATGATTATAAAGCCTTTTCCCTTAATAATAGTCATTATTAAGCAAGTAATACATCTATAAATAAATTGTTCTGGTTTAATTAAAAGCACATATATTACAAAGGAGATTAAAGTCTCAGTTGTCTCATAAAATAAATAAATAAACCCAACCCAGTTTGATTCAGAATTCAGAAATATTTATTTCAAGATGCAATAAAAGGAAACTGTACACTTAAATAGCTTTTGAGCGATTCTTCAAGGATTAGCATCACCTCCTCTTGTACGATGGTTTTGAGGAATATATCTTCCAGATAGTACCACCACTCCCTATATGCAGAGTATGCAGTCTTCGTAGGGCACCAACTCCCAGAGGGGGCACCATCCCAGTTGCTCAAAAAAAAAAAAAAAAAAAAAAAAAACATGCGCCATTCTCCCATCCGCGCTCGCGGACCCGCTCACACCCATGTTTGCGGCTGAATGTTCGTAATTGATGGATGGACATCTATGCCTGGGTTATAGGACATCAGCAATCCGACACAAGAGAAAAGAAAACTAAAGAAAAAAAAAAAAAGGCATAAAGCTGTCTTGACATTGGACATTCAAGAGTCTCAAATTTAGGGACGGTCCTAAAGTTAACATGTGATATTGTTATACACTTTTCTAACGTCAGTAGCATTTGAAGAGAATTACTTACAAAAACAACTGTAATTGTTCATACTAGGTGAACAGCCTATAATGCACAATTATTTGATGTTTGATATTTATTACAACAAACTGTAAGTCATATGTAAATTTGCTACTTTTTCACATGGGCTCAAATGCAAATTTGAAGCTCAATAGCATTTGAGAAGAAAGACTTGCAGTCACAAAACAATTGTAATGTGTTCATATAGGTGTCAGCTATAATGCACACCTTATACATTTTTTATAAATATAAAAATAATGTGTTACTAAAGTTATATATATTGTTTCTGTGTATGTGATTCAAAGTCTAGATTGGTCGATTACCCTTTAACTGCCGCATTCCTTAAAACTTGATTGTCAGAGGGTTACTGTAAATGCTTATGCCCGCTGGGCACAGTTTTCCCGATGCCACCGGGATGGCGTTGCACTGATGGCTTGAGCCGACATCGCTGCTTGCAGCTATATTTAGGGCTCAAGCCCAAAGGGCGAGAGGCCTATTGTTTCCTTAGGATTATTTTTATTATTATTATTATTATTATTATTATTATTTTTTTTTTCCAACGTCTCGGGGGCTTTTGGGGCCCTTAACGTGCTTAAAAAGTCTTGAAAATTGGCACACAGATTGGAACCTGCGGCCATTAGGGCCGGGCAGAGACTGATACACGGGCGTGGCACAGGGGCTCTACAGCGCCCCCTGGAATATGGAGGGCCATATATCATACATTCTTGCTCGTAGACGTATGAAACTCGGTACACATATAAATCTCATCAATCCAAACAACTTTTGTATTGCATATCATGGGCTCCGCCCAACAGGAAGTTGGCTATTTAGGGTTTAGTATTCAAATTTTTCGTCAAAGTTGTGGGGGCTTTTGGGGTCCTTAACATACTCAAAAACTCTTGAAAATTTGCGCACACTTTGGAATCTGTGGCCTTTAGGAGCCTGCAGAGGCTGGGACCCGGGCGTGGCACAGGGGCTCTACGGCGCCCCCTGGAACACAGTCAGAAATGTTGATGTATAGCTCACACATACTTGCACATATTCATATGAAACTCAGTACACATATAGATCTCATCGTGCCGAACAACTTTCGTATTGCATGTCATAGGCTCCACCCAACAGGAAGTCAGCTATTTAGAGTTATGTAAAAAGCGCATGCTCTGGAATTTGAAATACTTGTCATAGGATTTTTTCTCGATTGCCGCCAAACTCGGTCAACATGATCTCAAGACACTGGGGATGAAAAATTGCCAGGGGATTTTTGATATCTCGAAAGGTTTGCTCGTGGCGAGGCGTTGAAATTATGGCGAGAAATGAGAAACAGGAAGTGTCTAATACCGTCCACATACATTTTCTGATTTTAATCAAACTTCATCAGATTATTCGTTGTATGATGTCGATCGCATATATGTGACTATAAGGAGTCAAAGTTATAGCGCCACCAACTGGCAGAAGGAAGTGTGTCATTTTCAAAATGATTTGAATTCAGCATCTTATTATTACTCGATTTGCTTCAAACTTCATCAGAATAATGTTAAAACACAGCCGATATAAATCTGCAAGGGGGATATTGATATCTAAAAAATTGTTGGCGTGGCAACATGTCAAACTGGAATACTTCTCAGGTGATTTTGAGGCAAATAACATACTTAGAATTTCACAAAACTCTGAACACACATCAGTATTTCTGATAGGAACTTAAATTGTGAATGGATTTTGGATAGCTTGAATGGTTTTGCCGTGGTGATTTTTTTAAATGACCTTACAAAGGGAATCATTATTGTATTTTTAAATTGCAGCTTCCAAACACGTCAAAGAATTTTTTCATACAGATGAAAAAGTCATTCTGAGGAAATATGCATAGTTTCACGACTTTCCAACACTGTATGGATAACAGAAAATTAAAAAACTGTCAGACATCTCATCTCACTCTGTCCCTCTGTTTTAGTATGTGTGCTTCAGACTTCCATTGTCTGAGAGAAATTGCGCCCCTACAGGTTCAATTCCCGGACTTTTACTTTCACTTTTAAATCGGTTAAAAATACAAACAAATACTTAGATTTAATTCACACTGACAAGCTAAACCAACATATCTGATTATTACCGGTTCAGGGCTCATGGATAAATTATTTCTGGCCAGAGATACGTGAGAAATAGGAGAGATGAATCACCGCTGTGATCACGAGCGTCTGGAGTAAAGAGCTCAGAGAAAACGAATTTATTCCTGTTTTAAAGCTTTTAAAAATAAATTATTACAGCGATATCACACAATCAACCAATTAGAACACACCAAGAGCTAAATTAAGATGTTTTTGAACTGTTTGTGTGAAAATGAAATATTTGCAGCTGCCTATCTGAAATCACCGCCTCCGATCAGCGCGTACAGTGTCCAGCTCAAAACAAACGAATTTATTCTTGTTTAAGAGCTTTTTTAAATAAAATATTACCACAAATGCACACAATAAACCCATTGTAACACAACAAGAGCTAAATGCAGGTGTTTGTGACCTGTTTAAGTGTGCAAGACTATTTGAAAGCGCGACTGGCAGAATAACATGTATCTCTCGAGCTGCAGGTTTCTGTCTTTCGTCGTACGAACGAACACATCACGGACAAGATTATTTCAAAACACATAATAGCTTGGCGACTATAAACGAAAACAGCCACGTGAACATAAACTGGATCTACTGGATTTGAATATTAAAGTGACCACATTTACCACTTGCTTCTGTCTTCAATTTTAATCTATATAAAAAAGGAAACTCATTCGACTTGGCTGCTTTTTTAATGTGTGCGTATTTATTTATTTATCTTTTTATACATTTTGTATAATTTCAGAGTTTGTGTATTACAATTATAAAAACAAAAATAAAATTAGCCACTCACATAGAAATAGCTTAGGCCTTAACCTTTTTCTGACAGTTTTAGGGATTTTTAAAAATCCTAAAAAAACCTTATTTGTGCTGCAAATAATAATTTCAAACTCATTTGATACTGACCTATGACATCCTGTGACATTATATTTATTTTAATTTACATAATCTCATGGATGTAACAGTAAATCTGTTCAGCTCACAGATCAATACTAAGCTGTAATGCAAGCAGAACTTTCACAAATGCTTATGAGTCATTTAAGGATTTGATAACACTGTAAAATAATGTCTAATTTGTTAACATTAGCAAATTCATTGATAACACTTTATAATAACTGCACTCATTAGTAAATAGTCAGTTCATGCTTTATAAAGCCTTGTCCCAATATTAATAGTCAGTAGTAAGCAGTTTATAAATACAGCTATAAATAGCTTGTCCTTGGTTTATAAGCACATTTATTAAAAATGAGAGTAAGTTATCTTCCTATGAAAAATAAAAGATAAAAATAAACAAACAACAACACAGATTGATACAGAACTCAGAAATTTTATTGTGGATTTATGATAAAGCCTGCAAATGAATTCATACTCCTACTCATACTACTCCATACTCCTTTTTCAACATGATGCCAATATACTGAGATGTTAAATTGTGAATGGGTTTAGGATAGCTTAAATGGTGTTGCCATAGAGATTTATTAAAGTAACATAAAAAAATACAATAGTTATTTTACTATATCTTTACAATTTTTCATTCTAAATCTTCATAATTTTTTATATAAGTAGAAGTCCTCATTTGAAGGAAGCACAGTAAGTTTCATAGCTTTATCACTTTCAAGAGCCAGCATAAAATTTAAACTATCATAACTTATAAATCAAGCTTGCAATTCTTAGTACCAATAATGGCCACCAGAGGGAGCTATAGGATTACTTTTAAATAATTATTGTAGAAACGAGTATGATTTAAATCATTTATAGAAATCTTTCAAAAAAAATGAATTGTATATATTTTACTGATAAAATGACCCTCACTTAATTAGAATAACAAGCTGAAGTATTTTGAACTGTATATTAAGAATAATTCTTTATAGGCTTTATGGACAGATACGTTTTGAGTGACTCTTGAAGGATCAGCACCACATCCTCTTTTACCACTGTTTAAAGAATTAATCTTACAGAATAGGTGTGAATGAATTTTGGATAGCTTGAATGGTTTTGCCGTGATGTTTTTTGAAATAATAGTAAAAAAGGAACCAGTAAATGTCTTTTTATTTTTTTAAAGTGCAGCTTCTAAACACTTTAAAAAAAAAAAAAATGTACACATAGAAGACCAGTCATTCTGAGGCATATTTCCTCAGAATGACTGGTCTCATGACCATAGTTTCATGACTATACAACACTATATGGATGATAGAAAATTAAAAAAAAAACTATCATACATCTGATGTCACTCAGTCCCACTGTCACTGTGGGTAATGTGTGTGTGTGTGTGTGTTAAGTGAATTAGGTGTGAAACTATCAGGGTGCATTTAGTCTCCAGCGCCAACATTTTACAGAACTGCCACTTTCCTGGAGTCTCCAGAATTACTCGGTGTCGGACTCTGAGAGACTTAAGATTCCAAAAAATGATTTAATTAGAATACCATGAAGTATTGTGAAATACTATATATTAAGTCTTTATATATAGGCTTTATGCACAGATTAGAGTGACTCGTGAAGGACCAGCACCACCTCCTCTTGTTCGATGGTTTGAGGAATATATCTTCCAGAATCCAGGATTAAGATTTAGGAGCTCATTTTTATTCCACCTCCTTTCCTGAAAAGTCTGTCTTGCAGAATTGACTAAAAATTAATCTTCACATTAATTACTAATTATTTTGCAATTCTTTTTGTCAGTTCTTCTTGACCTGCTTTTTTCTTCTTCTTTTCTGACCTCATGACCCAGTCAGTATTTTTTGTACAATGGTCAAGTCTTAACTTATCCATTTCTGTATTGCATTTGTGTTTGATATTTCTCATGGGTATTTCATAATTTTCGACCTTACAGTTTGAGTTAAAAGTCTATTTTAGCGCATTTCATCTGTAAAAGAAAACATGCCTAATAATTCTGCACACATGAATATAAGGAGTTTTTCTCTTCCAGCTTTCCTGGACTATTGTATAGCACTCATAAATGATTAAATAAAAAATAATGGTAGTTATTAAGATTTATATGGTTTGGAATTGGTAAAATGTACTTGGAAAAAAATCACAATAAAACAATGTTTTCATGTTTAAGTTTGGAATATTAACTGACATGAATGAATGCTATATAAATATTGTTCATGTTAACATAATGTTTATAAATGAAATCTTATTGTAAAGTGTTACTAATATATATATTGTTCTGTGAATGTGATTTTAAAGTCTAGATGATTCGGATTAACCCTTTAACTGCCGTATCCTTTAAAACCTCACTGCCAGAGGATATTGTGAATGCATGTGCCCGCTGGGCACAGTTTACCTGATGCCACCGGGGTGGCGATGGCATTGGTGGCTTGAGCCCGCCATCGCTGCTTGCAGCTATATTTATTATTATTATTATACTTCTCCAAAATGAATCGCATTTTTGAGGGCCTAAACATACTCAAAAAGTCATGAAACTTTGCACACACCTCAGAACTGGCGAAAATTTACATCTGATATGGGTTTCAGAAGTGGGTGTGGCAAAATGGCTCGACAGCGCCACCTATACACGTTCAACGGTGTGCGCCTCGAGCTATGTTTCACGTACATGTATGAAAATCGGTACACATGTGTAACTCTCCAGTATCTACAAAAAAGTCTCTTAGAGCAAAATTCTAAACCCAACAGGAAGTCGGTTATTTTTAATATTATGAGCAAATTTTGTGTCATTTTTGCCATTTCCATGCGTTGTATTTTAACGAACTCCTCCTAGAGACTTATTCAGATCAACACCAAGTTTGGTATGCCTAATCTAAAGGCCTTTGCGATGTTAAATTGCGAAGCTTTTGAGTTTTCGTTAATGGGCGTGTCCGTGGCGGCCTGGCGAATTTCGATGTTTCGCCATGAAACAGGAAGTTGCTATAACTCAGACATACAATGACCAATCTGCCCCAAACTTCACATGTTTGATGAGTCTCCTGACCTGAACAGATTGACATGCCCATATTCAGTTATAGTCATAGCGCCACCTATTGGCAACAGGAAGTGACATATTTTACACTGCGATGAACTACTCCTAGAAATTTTATGACATCAATGTATTTTTTGTGGTCAGTCTAATCTAAAGGCCTGTGCGATGTTAAGTTTTGAAGATCTTGAGTTTTCGTTAAAAGGCGTGTCCATGGCGCCGTCACAAAGTTCGATGTCTCGCCATGGGAATAAAAGATGTTATAACTCAGGCATAAAATGTCCGATCTTCCCCAAACTTCACATGTGTGATAAGAGTCCTGGCCTGAACACATCTGAAGGCCAAAATTCCATCAGGTGTGGCAAAATGGCTCGATAGCGCCACCTATACATTTTCAACAGAGTGCGCCTCGAGCTACATGTCATATACATGTACGAAAATCGGTAAACATATGTAACACACCAATAGCTACAAAAAAGTCTCTTGGTACGAAATCCGAATCCCAACAGGAAGTCGGTTATTTTTAATTTTCCCTGCAAAATTGGTGTTGTTTTTGTCATTTTCAGGGGTTGTATTTTAACGAACTCCTCCTAGAGATTTATTCAGATCAACACCAAACTTGGTCAGTGTAATCTAAAGCCCTTTGCCATTTTAAATTGCGAAGGAATTGAGGTTTCGTTAAAGGGCGTGTCCATGGCGGCCTGACAAATTTCGATGATTCGCCGTGAAAAATGATGGTGCTATAACTCACACATACAATGTCCAATCCGCCCCAAACTTCACATTTTTGTTAAGACTCTTCACCTGAACAGATCTACATGCCAATATTCAGTTATAGTCATAGCGCCACCTATTGGCTACTGGAAGTGACATATTTTACACTGTGACAAACTACTCCTAGAAATTTTATGACATCAATGTCTTTTTTGTGGTCAGTCTAATCTAAAGACCTGTGTGATGTTTAGTTGTGAAGATCTTGAATTTTTGTTAAAAGGCATGTCCATGTCGCCATGACGAAGTTCGATGTCTCGCCATGGGAATAAAAGATGTTATAACTCAGGCATAAAATGTCCGATCTTGCCCAAACTTCACATGTGTGATAAGGGTCCTGGCTTGAACACATCTGAAGGCCAATATTTCATTATAACGATAGCGCCACCTGCTGGCAACAGGAAGATTGGCACACATATGGAATAAACTTTGATATATTGCACTTATATTTATGAGTTTAAATGCATATTTCTCAAAGTTCACCTTTTTACTAAAGCCACACGATAGCGGTGAGCTCGGGTGCGAGGGCCCGTTCATCGCTGCTTGCAGCTTTAATTAAAGCTGTTATTTTTAACAATGTGTGTAACTCAAATGGGGTTTGTCTTCTTTGAATTCTGGGACGTTTATAGGTTGGTTTCGAACAACGGTTTCGAAGTAGCTTCCGCAACACTGCTAATGAATGCTAATGAAATCGGCTACAATGGACATTCACCTCTTCCACGGTCAATAAACTTTCTCATCAATCCATAATTTCCTCACCAGTAATTCTCTTCACACAATGAAAAACAAGGGAGTCTTTGCCCGTTGTAATGTTTGAGCTCTCATAACATGTTTGTTATGTGTGTGGAATAAGTGTTCATATACTGCTCTATATTGCCAGGCTACTGAACTCAGAGAAAACCAAATTATGTCGACCACAACAAAACCTGATTTTGCAACAATTATAGGCTAGGTGTGTATATTATAAAACGTTATGTTTGTGAGATCAGGGTGCTGAAATTTACTCTGGGAATAGAGCGGCTACATTATTTGGATATGTCTTTTTTATTTATGAGGATTTATCTCTGTGTTTCCTGCGATTTACAGTAACATGACAAATAAAGTTCTGTTCAAAGGTAATACTCAAAATAAAAAAAAAAACGTATTCAGCAAGGATGCAATAAATGGTTCAAAGTAACAGTTAAGACATTTAAAATGTTACAAAATATTTATACTTCAAACTGATCCTGAAAAAAAAAAAAAACAATAAGCACATTTTCCACAAAAAAATGAAGCAGCACTGTTTTTTAACATTGAAAATAATCAGAAATGTTTCTTGAGCAACAAAAATGCATATTATAATGATTTCAGAAGGATTATGAGACGCTAAGGATTGTAGATATGTTCTTAAAAAATTCAAGAATAAATACATTTTTTATAATATATTCAATTAGAAAACAGTTATTTTAAATTGGATTAGTATTTCACAATATTACTGGTTTTATTGTATTTTTTGGTCAAATACTGCCTTGGTGAAATTATCTGATTTATTAGCTATGCTAAATTGCTTGGTTGATTTAAATTATTTTAATGAATTGGGAAAAAATCCAATTAAGTGTTGGTTATAGTATTTTTAATATAATATTTTTATAATATATTTCAATTAAGTGTTGGTTATTTTTCAATTTTTAAGCCACACACCATACCTGTTTTCATACAAGGCATTTTTATGGCCTGTCTGAGTCTAACAGTATTTGACTTTGGTGGAATAAGGGGGTGTGTGTGTGTGCCTGTAAACACCTGAGTGATCGTGTTTGTGTGTGTGTTGTACTTTTGAGAGAGTGTGAATATATGGGAGACATTTATCACACTTGGCATCTTCTATCCCAGACTCCCCAGCGCATGACACATGGAAGAAAGCTGAAATGAGTTGCTCTTGGGGCATTTTCTCAGAGGGAGCTAGAAAGGCAGAGCTTCCATAAAAATACAATTGGACATGAAAATAACTAGTTTCACAAAAAATAAAACAAAAATTGTGAAATGTGAGATTAAATGGTATGTAAATCATATTTAAAAATAAAATCGATATGAAAGTGAGATGAAGGTTCAAAGGGAGACAGTCTCATTGTGATTTTATAGCATGATGTGAATGTGTAAGCCAAGTAACTGCAAAAATTGTATTTTAGTGTCACTGATATACTTTAATAGTTTTTATATTGATATTTTCTGGTTTTATTTTAATTATAGTTAAAGTTTCAGTAATTTTGTTTTGTGTGTTGTAATTTTTAGTAGTTTTTGTTTGTATTTTTATGTGTTTGTGGATAAAATGTCTATAAAAGTTTGGGGTCAGTCAGATTTTTTTGTTGTTGCTTAAAGAAATGTATTATTTTATTCCGCAAGGATGCATTAAATTGATCGTTGCAAAAGCTGTCTATTTGAAATAAACATTGTCCTTTTGTACTTTATATTCATCAAAGAATCCTGGAAAGTCATGATTTTCACAAAATAGGCAGCAGCAAAGTTTTTGTAATATTTAGTAGGTTTTGATTTTAATATATAAAAAATAATAGACATTTATAATATTATAAAATATTTCTAAATAGTTTTTATGAATTTTTATTTCAGTTTTAGTTATTTTATTACAACAAGGTATACTGAAATTAGACATTTTGCCTGGCAACTAGCTGAAATAAAGTTTTTGTGTATGTTTTATTTTATTTTAATGTTTATTTTATTGTAGGTAACTTTTTTATTTTTTTATTTTTATTTTTTTTTAGTTTTAGTTAAATTAATAACACTATGAGCCCTATCATACACCCACTAGAAAGGCGCAAGGTCTAAATAGAAAATGCATTTTTGCCCAGATCTAAAAAAGTGGTATGTTCAGGTGCATTGTTGGCACGTTGCTATTTTGAGGAACTTTCAAACCTTGTCTAAAGTCTGGTGCAGAATGTTTTCTTTGTTATTTAAAGAGCGTGTTAGTAATATGTGCCTATAGACAGGTGAACAACATGCGTACACGTTGCTTATTACACACACAGGGACGTGCGGCACACAAACATTTTTGTAAATTAAAAATTACATTCTGCCATGTAAATAGCGAACCCACCACGCTGCGAGAACACAACTGTGTTAAAGGGGACGGGAGATGAGACTCTGATAGGTTTATGGTACGTTACGCTCAAAAAACACCCGTTTTCCCGTCGTTAAACTAGCAAAAGTGAATTCGGACACGCCCTAAGTGCACGCGTTAGACCATGCACTTAGATCATTCAAACAGGACTCTAATATTGTGAATGGCTAATGGCAGACTGACTGATTTTTATCTAATTATTTTTTGTATATCGTTTCAGAAACATTCAGAGGGAGAAACAAGAAAATCTAATAGGATAGGATAGTAGCAATAGGGTAAGAAAAACAAGCTTAATTCAAGATAAATTATTTGAAAACAGCTCTTAATATCTGTTGAATGAAAAATCATCTTGTTAGAGGGGCGTTTAGATATTTTTACTGGAGAACAAGACAGAAATACCGATTAAGGGAACGAGTTCTGGCAGTGCGCAAGCCAAGAAATCCCAGGGTGAAAGACATCCAGAAAATGGGCAGAAATAAACAAAGCTTTCTCACACTATGTGTCATTCTCTCCGTATTGACTTTGAGATTATGGGTAAATAATAACAGCAGCAGACAGTGGTGAGATGAATATTCATGCACAGCAGAGCCAAGGTGAGACTGGCAAACTGCCTGCAAAATAGACGGTGAAAAGATGGCATGGAGAGAGCGATAAACAATCACCCCTCAGACAGACCGTGTGGTAGGTAACCAGATAAGCTCAAATAGAGCCAAATACACCCTGTTACAGACTGTCATGCTGTGTTTAAAGGAATTGATTAAGACAATGACAATTCAGGCATTATTAACTTTCCCTTATGTTGTCCTTCTGTGTAAATCTGCATGCAGCTCTTCTTGCACAATGGCCATTTATAAAACCACATCTGTCAAGCTCCATAAACACCATGAAAGCAGTTCATGTGCTCTGTATTCAAGTTCTGACGTCTCTTTTAGTTTATTTATAGGAAATCCCTTGTGCGGCAGCTCTCAAATCTTTCTTCATTCTATATATTTGAACAGAAGTGATGTTCAGAGTTTCTGTGAAAGGGAAAATTATCACTGAATAAAATCAGCAGCAAAAATGCAGATAAAGTCTCGAAGTTCAGTTCATTTCTGTAAATTCCCAGTGTTTCAGTGAAACACGGATTTAGCAGTTTATTTGCATTAATTATAATTATTCAATTATTAAAAATTATTCAATTCATTGCATGCCTTAACGTTTTAGTAAAAAAAAAATGTTCAAAAGTAAATAAAATATTTTATAAAGAAGTGTCTTCTGCTCACCAAGGCTGCATGTATTTGAGATAAAATACAGTAAAAACTAAAAGAAAAAAAATTAAATGTTATTACTGTTTGAAATTATTTTTTTTCTAGTTGAATATATTTAAAAATGTAATTTATTTCTGTGATCAAAGCTGAATTTTCAGCATCATTACTCCAGTCTTCAATGTCACATGATCCTTCAGAAACATTTCTCGTGAAAAATGTTACATTTCGCTGTTATTTGATGAAAAGAAAGTTCAAAATAACATTTATCTGAAAAATCTTTCTTGGCATTTTAAATCTGTTTAGTTTTGATCAATTGAATGTGCCGTGATAGATAAAACTACTAAGTTTTTACTGGTTAAGTTGGTATTGCATGTAGTGCTATTACTAGGTTACAGAGTTTGATTGTTGAAATTATGGATCCATCTCAACAACAGGCTAAAAATATTAAGATATGTTTTTAGTTCTATTGTTTGGCCTTAAAATGCCCAGTGATGTCTTGCGAGCCGTGTTGCTGAAGGGGACAGTGATGAATCACTGGGGTTCATCTGGGGTTTGTCTTTGTGTTTCCAGCATTAAATGTAATGCTATACCGCCACAAAACCTAGATATCCATCTACAGACATTTCTATATAAAGGATGTGCAGCTTTTAGATCCTCACGACAAACAGACAGATCATTAGCAATTCTGAAACAAAAGTTTAGATATTTTCTTACAGGCGCCAGGCAGACACACAAATCACAGAGCCGTCAAAGCTTGTGGACGAGCGCTGCATGAGTGCATGGCATTCAGAGGTGCTGCACTTGATACTGTAACATGAGTGATATTTTATTGCAGAATGATGTACTTTTGCTGAGTAAAGGAGTGTACAGCCGAAGAAAGACGAATGCACTTGAAATGGATTTGGCTGACATGACACCATAAATACTGTTTTGTGTGGAAGACCAGCTTTACAACTCAAAGCTGTTTGCCAAAGTTACTTCTTCTTTCTACGGCCTGGCAGAAACCGATCCAGATGCAGTTTTCAGCAGAGATGGAGTCCCATTTGGCCCTGTTTTGAAAGTTTGTTCTGTTGAAACGCAAATAAAGGGAAGGTGATGTTGTGTCTCAATGTGTGGCCCATTTATAGCATAAAACACTCCTGACTAGACCAGTGTAACATCTGTGGATACGAGTGTGCTGGTGTTAACACTAAGCTGTTTAACCATTGAGACCTAAACTATCCAGAAAGCACGACGGTAGGTCAGCTTCACCGCTCATGTTAATGGGTGGAAAACACAGCTGTTCGCAATGGCTCAGAATGATTAGTCAACCAGAAGCTCTGTATTATTTTTTATGTCAAGCTATTTTAGCCTATTTAGCGATACAATTTAGAGGTGCAGCTTTATAAGAAAAATACATTTCAGTGGGGAAAAATACAATACAATAAAAATTTGTTGATTTTTTTTTTTTTATTCATTCTAAAAAAAATAGAACAAAATAGAAAGAAAAATAATTTTGCCTGTTTATAGAAATTGTTAACAATAATTTTTGTAATTATAATCCATCTGTTCTCCAAACCTCTTGTCCTATGCAGGGTTATGGTGATGCTGGAGCCTATTTGAGATATTTTATATTTTAATTTTTAATATAAATATTTTAACACACATTTTAATTTTTTTAATAATTTTTTTTTTTGTATTTTAAATTTTAATTGTACATTTTTATTTTTATTAAAAAAATTGCAATTAACATTTAAAATAGAAATTATTTTAAAATGATTTATATATATATATATATATATATATATATATATATATATAGTTTTGAAGTTGAATTATATATATAATTTTCATTATTTAAAGTGAATAGTTTTGACTCTTTAAAGTATGTGTTTAGCATATATTAGCAAAAGATTTCTCAGTGTTTGGTGGCCATGACCCTAAATCAGCTAAATTAGCAGCTAGTCAGCTTGTCAACCCAGACAACCCAGACAACCCACTGACGAGCTGAAAACAGGTCTCGGTGTGTTTCAGCAAAGATGTGGAGTTTCTGGAAATAATCAGTCAGTGCATGTTGTTTTCTTGTCTCTCTTATTTTCTGTCTCTTTCTCTCTGCTTGTCTCCATTTATATCCGTCTCTCTCAGCATGCACGGTCCAGTTCTGTGCTGTTCGCTCCTTCCTTGTCACCATGACAAACACCAATCGTCCTGTAGCTGCTCCGGGGATTTGGCCTCGCTTCCTCCGAGACCCTTCCCGTTCAGAAACATCCCCGGCGACACGTTACCGCCACATGATTTCCCATGCCGAGATGAAAGCGCTGTGGCGTTCCTGTAATGTTTGTCATGGTTATAGACATAGAGAGTTAATTGCAGAGGGAGGCAGGGGAGAGTTTGGCTCCTGTGGAAACTTGGATGCTTGGATGTTTTTGCAGTTTTGTTTCAGTTTTTCCTCTCCGTTCTTTCTGTTCTCGAGAAGTTCAAGTGCAGTTCAGTGTTTTGGGTTTGATCCATCTCGTTCCTCGGTTGCTCCAGGTGGCCTAGTGTGGTTCCTGGATGTGCTAATGTCTGCATACACGTGTGTTTTCATGGGCAGTTTCCTACCACCTCTTGATTTAATAGTTTTTTAGATCAAAGGCTTTCCTTTAGATAAGGAAAGGAGCCCTTATTTCATTTGCAGGTATATTTGAAGCTCAATGGCACATCATACTGATAGTGAAACTGAACAAAGGCATCATTTGCTTCTCAAAAGGGAATTTCCATTCAGTTCAAAAGTGGTCAGAGAATCATTTTTTCCAAAACCTAGTGTGTTGTCCACATAGGCAGGATTTGAAGTCATTTAAATTGCATTTTTGACTCAAAAGGTTCAGCCCTATAATGTATTGTCATGCTCCCTTTCAGTCTTTCAGTCCACCAAAGATGGCAGATGAGGTGCAAAGAAATGTTGATTGTAAATATATTATTTTCAATACTGTAATGTCAATAATAACAATAATCATTTATATATTCATATTTTAGGAATAGGTTGTTGTTATTGATTTTGTGCTCATTGATCTCATCAGTAGCATAGGTACTTAATAGGTTATAGGTTATTAAAACAACTTTCTTAGTATTTATATACATTATTATTATTAATTTAAACAATTACATTATTTTTAAATTATTGTTGCTATAATAATACAAATATTATTATTTTAAATTTATATTAATAAATGTTTATATCCATATTACTGGAATATTATTGTTTTTAAAATTGTTGTTATTATTATTATTTATTATTATTATACTATATATAAAAAAAGTATATTTTATATAAAATATTATTACATATGTAATTATTAAAATAATAATTACTATTTGATTATGATTACTAATGATAATGATTACTATTATTATTACTATTGATTTTGATAAGATTAGTTTAACATTAAAACTCTTTTCTCCAGTATTTATGTGTATTATTATTATTATTATTAGTAGTAGTAGTAGTAGTAGTAGTAGTAGTAGTAATGACAATAATTATATATATATATAAAAAAACATTATAAATGGTAATAAATATTATTTGTATTTTATTTATCCATTTTGTGCTTTTCGGTTATGTGCTAAAAGCAAATGTTTCCTGTGTGTCACAGTAAATAAGAAAGAGTGGCTGCCTATGTAGTGCACTTGAAGTTGTTTACTTATTAGGGTCCATTTCAGTTAGGATACTGCCAGTGTAGATAGTAGATTATGTTTATGTAATACTCAAGTATGGAGTATTTTATTGTAAACAGAATATTATTTAGGATAGAATATAGATTTTGTGGCTTAGTGTTTATATTTCCTGGCTGCCAACACAAAGGTTTAAGGTTCAAACTACTGTACAGTAGTGTTCTGCTGTAGTAAAAATCTGTGCTAAAGAAAAGCATGTGCTAAGTTTATCATAATATCATGCCATTTAGCACACTATTTCACAGATTTTTGTCTTTGATGAACTTCTATAAAGAATATGTATTGGAGTGTTACATATACGATTGATCTGTTTTTACTGAAACCGAATATTCATTTGGGGTCGTTTATCTGACTGGTATATGTCTAGATGAGCAGATAATGATGCTTTTACTCATTTGGGAGCATGATACACAGCAGGTGTTGATGTTAAAGTTGTGTGTTGTGTGTGTTTTAATGCAGGCAGCTTCAGCAGCAACAGCAGGCCGAACTGGAGGTTCACCAGAGAGATGGACTTACTGCTTATGACCTGTCACAGGTGCAAACTCTTTCCTTTTAGTCTGTCATTTAGTCTCCTAGCACTTACAGGTGCATTACTCTTTTTAGCTTGTGTAGTGCATATAATTTATCCACTTTTGTTTTATATGCAAGTCCCTCTTAAATCAGTGTCACAGCTAAAGCTGATGTATACTTCTAATTGAAGATCAGCCAATTAAGCTCCCAGGGGCACCAGATAAAAAAAAATATATATATATATTTAATTTATATTTTATAAATTAAATATTAATAACCCAAGTATGTTTTTTTTTTTATCTTGAAAATATACAAAGAAGCTGGTGTGGCATTAAAAACCAAACAAACTGATCTGTGTTGCATGAATATTAAGCTACAAGACAACTAGTAAAACATTATTTCTATACTAAGTTAAAAGGTAAATAGCTGTATTACAAAATTGTATATTGTACACAGTTGTTTCTCATTTAATTATGTAATTTGCAATACTTCATGGCATGTGCAACTGTCTCATAAAAGAATCTAAAATCAGCATGCAATCAAAATTAAACATTTATTTTTTAATGGATCTTTTATGCATGCAACAATTCTTCCAAGCAGTTTTTTTTTTCTTTTTTTACAAAGAAATTTCATCTTTATCCAAATAGTCATTACTTGCTCATCCTTTGCCCGCTTGATTATGTTTTCAAGCCAGTTGCACTTCAGTTCATGTAATTCTGCCTCAATTCCAGTATGCTGTGCTCAGTTTTTACAATAACGATTAAATGAAGTTATCTGTTTTTCGTGCCAACTTTACGTATTGTAATGTTTTAATTTATCTCAAAGCCGCTGATTTAATTCATGGCTCAAAACTCTTCATTTTTTAAATTCCTAATGGATGAAACAAATGGAAGTTCTTCCAGAGTTGATTCCAGTGCAAAATGTGAGGTCACTTTTGTGCACTTAATGCTTTTTGACATTTGTTAGGATGCAATGCATGCTGATAAATATAGGCCATAGTTATGAGGTGAAGTCACACATGTAACATCCCTTTCGTCTTTTTAAAAAACTTACACAACTTGATACACATTTGCTTTTAGTCATAAGTGTTAAAGGGTTACTCCACCCAAACATGGAAATTGTGTCATTAATCAATCACCCCCATGTCGTTCCAAACCCATAAAAGCTCAGTTCGTCTTCGGAACACAATTTAAAATATTTTGGATGAAAATCAGGAAGTAAATAACAGTGTCAAGGTTCATAAAATGTATGAAAAGTTGTCGTCAGAATACTCCATCTGCCATCAGACGTGCAATCTGGTTTATATGAAGTGACAGGAACACTTTTTGTAAGCGAAGAAAACAAAAATAATGACTTTATTCTGTGTCACTTCATATCACCGTGGTGCGTATGCTCGTCTGTGTCCTCCGTGCCACAAGGATGCGCTGTTTTATTTCAAAACATAGCTAAATACATGTAGAAACAGTGCATCCTTGTGGCTTGGAGGATATATTTGCAATATATATCTATCTATATATAGATAGATATCACAATATATATTTGCAATATAACTGAGTAAAATTTTATATTTTTATATTATAATTTTATTATATATTATACAATATATACATGACTTGTGCTGTCATTGTTGCATAATCGCAATATAACACTCGTAGCAGTGTCATATTATATGGTCATATTGCGTGGTTACTTGTGTTATAACGCATTTATGCAACAGTTTTGACAACACAAGTTTGTAAATATATTAAAAAAACATCACAGAGTGTCTTTAAAAGCCCTCTTTTGTGTGCAACTACTACCGCATATTTGAAGTCTAAACAAGTACAGTCTCGCCTGGAAAACTCTCAAAACTACATTCCTTGACACAATAACAGCATTATTTATAAAATGATAGTGGATTTGGGCATCCACCATGACACTCGCTGTTCGAAATACAGCAAGAATTTGAAACGGTCAGAGTTATGTTATCACTACAATATTGCACTCCTCTCAGCCAATCAGATTTGAGGAGCTGAAAGAACTGTTGTGTACTATGTACGTGTTCAAATATATTTATACTCACAGTACTATATTTTATTCAATTTAACTCTATTTATTATTAAGTGCATTATTGAATTTTAAATTACATGCATTATAGTAAGTAAATAAGTAAATATATAGTCACACATTTTCAATATGAGAAAAAAAATATATTGATATATTGTAATATATAAACATTATATATTAGCTACTCTGTGTTTTCAGTAAATTATAAATATGATATACTGATTTTCAATATGTAAGGATATATATATATATATATATATATATATATATATATATATATATATATTCTTTGTGAAAAGGTGCTGTTTTATACTTTCAGGAAAGTTTGGTTTGTGTTTATTTCATTTCTCATTTTGCATTTATTAGCATTCAGTTTCCCTTAGTTAAATTGTCAAGCAGACCTTCTCATATCGATGTCCACAGGTGCCGGTTGCCAGCGTCCCAGCTGGGGTTCACGAGGCAGGCAAGACCATCGACAAAACCGATTCACTGTTCTCGCAGGAGAGAGACCCGCGCTTCAGCGACATGTACTCAGGGATCCCTGGATGTATGTTCTTACACATATCTAACCAGCACATGCTGATTTCAATCTAAACATGCAATTTACTGTAATTTCACTTAATGTATTAAAAAGCCTGCTCATGTCTGCCAGATCAAGTTTGTACGTTATTTTAATGCTTGATATTAGGTGTATACAGTCTATAAATGGTCCTTTTAAAGATCTTGAGTTGGAAATTCCAGTTTAAACATGTAAAATCCTGTTTCTAGCTGGTCAGAGCTGGTTGTTTATAGTCATTAGCTGGTCAACGCTGGTTAATTCTAATAAGTTTACCTTGAGGTTTGACTCTGTTCCTCTTTTCTTTTTGCTGTGGCTGATACAGATGTTGCTGTAATGTGATATGTGGTTGTGTGTCCTCTCTTAAATGTAGTCAATGAGTGTGAGCTGGATAAGGATCTGTGTTTGTTCTGTTTGCGTTTAGCTGATAAGAAGATGATGGTGCCGTCCTCCACTGCTGGCGGCCAGCAGTTATACTCTCAAGGGAGCCCCTTTCAACCCGGACACTCTGGCAAGAGCTTCAGGTGGGACTGAACATGCAAAATCACATGAAAAGTACCTGATACAATATCGTACAAAAGTTCGGGTTTGGGGTTTTAATACTTTTATTCAGCAAGGATTCATTAAATTGGTCAAAAGTGACAGTAAAGATTTTTAGAATGTTACAGAAGATTCTATTCCAAATAAAAGCTGTTCTTTTGAACCTTCCATTCTTCAAAGAATCTTAAACTTAATAAACATGTAAGCTTTTGAGATGAATGTGGTGGTGGTTGTTATTTTTATGAAAGGAAAAATGTATTACAGAATAATGCTAATTATGGCTGTCTACAAAATACGTATTTGGAGTAATGATGGGTGAATTGAGAACATTTATTAGTCATAAATATTTCTTGCTGGCCATTAAACTATTTAAGCTTTGTGCTTTTGGAAAAGAAGTTTGACTGAGAAAATGTTATTTATTTTTCCCGTCAATCGCTTCATACTTTAGACAGTCTTAAAAACACCACCTGTCACCAAAATGTCGAGACCTGTCATGATTTTGTGCCTAAAATGTTTGGTTAGGATGCAAGGACTGTTAATTTTAGGATCATTAAAAAATTGTTTTCTTCAAAGGCATCAAAATCTTCATACTTTGTATAAAGCAGAGTTATTGCTTACTAAAACAAACACCATAAAACATTTTTGTTGAAATAAAATAAGCATTAACTTAAAATATAGAAATAACTTTGTGGCTGAAATAAAATGTATATATATAACACTTTTTTTTTTGCTGTTTGCAGTACTAAAGTATAGAAAACTAACAGATTAAAATAAATAAGAACTGTATAGAATAAGTAAAAATAAAAAAAATCTATAAAAATGACAGAAAACAACTTTACCTAACATTGAAATGAAAACATATAATAAAAGAAAATGTATAAATAGAGTCTAATTCAATATATTAACAAAATTTTATAGTAGATCAATGATACTAAAATACCACTGGTGTCTGTATCAAGCAATATACTTGGTGTGAAAGGCCTTCAGACGTTTAACAGAGAATCAAGAGGATGGGAAGGTTTCATTTAGTCACATAATGTGGTGTGTGTTTGTGTGTGTGTGTGTGTTACAGCTCATCTGTGATCCACGTCCCAGGAGTCAATGACATCCAGTCCACAGCCGGTTCGGCAGGACAGAACCTGACCCAGATCTCCCGGCAGATCAACGCCGGCCAGGTGTCCTGGACAGGAAGCAGACCTCCCTTCTCCAGCCAGGTGAGAACCATCCTGGCATTGAGTGTGTGTGACTGTGCTGGCTGCTGGCGCGCTCGTCTTCATTAACATAATTAAAGAAATGGAACGTTCCTCTTTAGAAGCCTGATGAGAAAACCGGATCCTGTTCCAGGTTTGAATGTGGAGCAATGGCAAAAAAAAATATTTCAAGACTCTGTAATTAATTCATACTTCATACATACTACTTCATAGTTCATACAGCCTAAATACTCTTTGGTTGTGGTGTAAATTATGTATAATAACCTAAATATTTTCCTGCTTTTATGTGTATATGCTTGTGTGTGTATATGTATATGTAAAAGACCTCTAACACTAGCTTGCGCTATTCTTTTTCTATTCTATATATATATATATATGTATGCATACAAGAAAAATTATGCATAATGTCTTTAAAAAATAATTTGTAAAGTAAACATAACATTTATTCGTATATACAACATTGATCAAAAAATATTAATATTAATATATTCTGCAACACATTTTTGTTTGTGTCAGAAATATATATATACATATATATATATATATATATATATATATATATTAATAAATAATTAATTATTTTTCTGATAAAATGATTGAAATTATGAATTTTATAAATAATAATAATAATAAAAACTAAAATTACTAATAAATAATGTATTCTTTTGTTGTACATTTTTTTTTTTTTTTTTTACTGGATAGCTGTATTGATGAAAACTGCATGAATTGTGAGTTCAACATCTCCAACTAAAGTAATATGAACTAATATAAGAGAGGGAATGAACTGGGACACTCTTATACTGTCTTTTTGGGTATCAGGCCGTGCTTAATGTCCTGCCATTTGAAAGCACTAGCAGGATCACGTGTGGCGTCCTTGATATGCATGTACTGTATGTGTGTGTTTAATCAGCTGCATATTAATATCATCATGACTCCTGTCGTTCCACCCCAGCAGCAGATTCCTGCTCAGTCTAACAAGGCCCAGTCTTCACCGTTCGGCATCGGCTCCAGCCACAGCTACCAGGCCGACCCGTCCTCTTACAGCCCTCTGTCCAGCCCCGCCACCTCCTCGCCCTCTGGAAACGCCTACTCCAACCTAGCCAATCGCAGCAATGCTTTCGGTAAGATCTGCTTATTTATGGCAATCAAGGCCCATTCACACCAAAAATAAGGCTATAGTTTAAAAAAAAAAACGTTCTAAATGTGAAAGAACAGCACAACACACAAGTCCACAACACAACTGCACCAATAACGGCACAGAAGAATGTTGAAATGGCTTTCAGAACTATTTTTTCCAGCTGATGAACATTGACAGCCAATCAGAATCCTTCCCTGCTTTAGAGAGCTACAGCATTTAAATCTGCAAACGACTAAACTGTAGCCTGTGCTCATAATAAACAGAACCTTATTCTTGTTGGTATGGACACTAATATAGTTATACTTATTGTTCTTGGTGTAAACATGCTTTAAACTGCATCATTTTTGTGCATATTTGTTTACTACGCTAACGTTGCCTCATATATTCAATCATTTACCATCCATAATGTGATCAGGTAGATATCAAAATAACTTCCAAAGATAGGGATGTCAACAGTTTTGGTACTGCTTAAAATAAAATCATTTACTTAAAATCATTTTTGTAAATTTAATTTCATGCAGGCACCAAAATGGGACCTGTCATTTTGACCCCCATTATAATTTAGATGTATACTGTATATTAATAATAATGCATGTTTAGCTGTGCATTAACATCTAATGTGGTTATTTACTAATATATATATATATATATATATATATATATATATATATATATATATATATATATATATATATATATATATATATATATATATATCTGTGTGTGTGTGAAGGATTTACTTTGAAACAATTTTCAATTGGTAGTAAATGTAAAAAAAAAGAAAGAAAGAAAAGAAATACAGCAAGTAGCACTGAATTAAATGATAATTTTTTAAGTAGAAAAACGGACAATTTTTGAAGTATTCCAGTAATCTTTTTTTTTTTTTTTTTTTTTACAGTGTTTGTTATCTTGGTAAACATTGTTTTTGCTGGTTTCAATTGGATCTTGTTCATTTTTCTTGTGTTATATAAAATGCTATTGCTAATCCTAAAGAACTGATATCAGCTAGTGAAATGAAACTGTCGTGAAAGCTTTAGACTCCTGCAGCTCTGTTTGTACCTGAAACGGTTGAATGATCTCAGCACATGATTGACAGGTCAGTCTGAGACGAACAGACCTTCATACGGAGGACACATTACAGCACCAGTCCTCTCTTTTACTTGTACAGTGATTCATAGATTTCCATATAAAACACAGACGGTAACAACATTAACAGCAGACGGTGTGAGGACTGTGTCTGTATGGCGTCCATAGTGAGACAAACGGCTTTGTTGTTCTGTTTCTTTGGTTTGGCCACTTCATCTCTGTTATAGACCGAATGAAAAACTAATTTCTGTGGTTTGACTGATCACAACTGCACATCAGGCAATTAGATGTTTGTGTTCGTAGTTTTGCAAACTCTTCCGAATTACTTCTCAATACAACAATGACTAATAATCATGAAAGTGTTAAACAATCAGCATAACTTATTCAATGAGTTTAGAAAATTACTTTTTAATGAAGTTATTATCTAAATGATCTAACCATGAAAGATGCTGTCACTCGAAATAATACAAAGCAAATACGACAATAGGCTGTGTGAGGCCTTGCATTACAGTGTTTTACTACGGTATTCTTAAACATGAAGTAAAATATATTTTATAGTATTATAAATATGTATTTTGATAATTGCACAGTAAAATATTTATAAAAATAAAATTAGATAATATATTTAAAGGGGGGATGAAATGCTCATTTTCACTCAATATCCTGTTAATCTTGAGTACCTATAGAGTAGTACTGCATCCTTCATAACTCCAAAAAGTCTTTAGTTTTATTATATTCATAAGAGAAAGATAGTCTGTACCGATTTTTCCCGGAAAAACACGACTGGCTGGAGGCGTGACGTGTGGGCGGAGCTAAAGAATCACGAGCGACAGTAGGCTTTTGTGTTGAGAGCGTTTGGAAGCTGTGACATTACCGTGAGGAAAATACATCCAAAATAAACCATGGCTTACAGTCAGATTCAGCCATTTATTTATGATCCAGAATCAGATCCAGAGGCTGAAACTGAACGAGAGCAGCAGCAGCAACGACTCGCTCTGAGCGGGGCTCGAACCCGGGTCTCCGGCATGGGAGGCGGACGCACTAACAAGGAGGCAGAGATATTTTAAGCAGTTTTACTCACCGCCTGCGGTTCCAACACACGATTGTGACCCTTTTTCGTTGGGATTGCATCATCCTTAAGAAATAAACGATACGCAAATCCGTCGTCAAACTGGGCCTTGTTTGTAAAACAAGCATCTTCGAAATGCAGGGAACAAACACAAACACTTACACAACTCCGTTGATGCTCTGTAAAAATAAACTCCATCCAATGGTACCTTAATGCGGTTTATTCTTTGGTAATCTGTGCAGGGTTGTCTTGCCCTCGCAACCAGAAAAACACTTCTTTTGTGACTTTTCGCGACGCTCTCGCTCTGATCAGTGAAGTCTGTTGTGCTCTCAGTGCTCTGCTCTACGGGAGCGTGCGCTCTTCCGGCAGACGTGCCTCAGGACCCATATAAGGAAATTCCGCTTCATCTAACGTCACACAGAGTCATACTCGAAAAAAAACTTTCCGAAACTTGTGACAAACCGGAAGGAGTATTTTGGGAACAAAAATACTCCTTCAAACGTACAACTTAATTTTTGAAACTTTGTCCATGTTTAGCATGGGAATCCAACTCTTTAACAGTGTAAAAAACTCTGTATGCATGAAATAGCATCCCCCCCCCTTAATAGAATGTGTGTATGCATATGTGTGTATATTATATAGAATTATAAATATCTTTTTATAATAATCCATCCTGAGTAATTAAATATTTCATGTTTATTTATTAAATATTATTTTCTAAATAGAAATATACTTGTATAATAAAATATGATAATTTGTATATATAATATTAGATAATTAGTTATTTATATTAGAGAATTTATATATATAACATTAAATATTTCATGTTTCATGTCACTTTTATCATAATATAAAATTCCTCATACCATGATATAAGTCATCATCCACTCCTTTCACGTTGATGTTACATACTCTTTCTCTTGCCGTGCTCTTCTTTTGCAGGACTTTAAACAGCCTGCAGTGGGTTTAATTAATCTGTCATGCATTGCACCATTTAAACTCATGCTAGAGAGATCAGGTGTCTTTATCCTGACACTTTAAAGTGAGGAATTTGACCAGCGTGACACCAAGAGCGCAGATCCACAAACACGGTTGTGCAACTTTTCACTTTCCTCGACCGAAGGCAGAATAAGCTGAAACTGTAGAATCGTTGTTTTTTGTGTTACATCCGTTCAAAGCAGCCTCAGATTTCTTCATCACATTCAGTTGTATGCACTGAATTCAGTTTGAAGCAGGGCGTGCGTACCGAGACACTTCACATTTTTCCCATTGTTGTGTCCCTCGAGGGAAACTCTCTACCTTCAACCTGTGATAAGTGTGTCCATTTAATACCTCATTTATGTTAAACAGGTGACATTAAAAACCCACTTCCGTTTCAAGTGTAGAATGGCTTTCCGAGCCCTGAAGGCTTCTGCCAGCCGCTTGAAAATGAAGCCATGTCCAGATAATTCTTTTTTAATATGTTGCCATTAAAGAAAATGGAGCATTTATCTTCGCTTCCTCATGTGGACGGCGTTTAGAAGGACTGTGAGACTGCTGGAAGACACAATGTCTTTTTCTATATTTGGAGTGAATACCTTAAATCCCAGTTTTCAGAAAACTGAGCACGTGTTAATTGTGGAACATATGTGCTTTATTCTTAATCACAATTGTAACTAATGAGAAACAAAAGTCACTTAATTGTTTTAAAAAAGAGTTGCAAATAAAAGTACTTCACCTCTTTTGCTCTCTAAGGCTTCATTTATTTGATAAAAAAAACCAATAATATTATTACACTTTAATATAGCTGGTTTCTAATTGTATATATTTTAAGATGTAATTTCTTCCCGTTATTTTAAAGCTGAATTTTCTGCATCATTACTCCAGTCTTCAGTGTCACAGAAATCATCATAATAAGCTCATTTCATGCTCCAGAAGCATTTCTGTTTATTACCAAAGTTGAAATTTGTTTGTTTGTGGGAAGCATGATACATATTTTTGCATAAGTGTTAAATGTCAAATATGCCAGAATATATAAGTGGGCTTGTTTCCTATCCATGCTTAATAACTTTCTCTCTATGATAAATTCATAAAGTGTTAAAATTAGGAAAGTTGTACTTTGCCCTTTTCCAAAGGACTTTATAAAGCATATTTTCATATTTCATATTCCGTTCTGATGGAAATGAGAAGTGACAGGGGAACACATCTCCACAAGAGCATTGGTTTGAGGATCAGAAATGTCATTAATTTAAACAATTTTATATCAAGATCTGTGGGCAGATTTATTAGGTGTAATTACCAAACCGGTGCCAATTTCAGAAAATCTCATTTCTTTGTATTTGTATATGTTGGATGTTAATTGACTGCTAGTTATTGGCTGTGATCTTCATTCCAAGACATGATCAGTTTCTTACATTGACAGACTAAGAATAAGAGAATCGCCTTGCGACTTTATTTACTGATAAATCAGCTCCCGTTAGACTCTTTTGAGTTCTGCTTCATAGTTTGTACAAAATAGTCTTTTCAGAGCTAATGCAATGCATAAACAATAATCGTACTGCCTTTATTCATGTTTCATACTGAGATAATGTTACAATTGTGCCTTAATTGCAGTCTTTATATGTGACCCTGGACTACAAAACCAGTCTTAAGTGTCAGTTTTTCAAAATTGAGATTTATACATCATCTGAAATGTGAATAAATAAGCTTTCCATTGATGTATGGTTTGTTAGGATCGGACAATATTGGGCCGATATACAATTATAAGAAAATCTTGAACCTGGGGATGCAAAAACTTCTAAATATTAAGAAAATCGCCTTTAAAGTTGTCCAAATGAAGTTCTTAGCAATGCATTACTAATAAAAAATATATTTACAGAAGCAAATTTACAAAATATCTTCATGGAACATGATCTTAATATGCTCATGATTTTTGGCATAAAACAAAAATCGATCATTTTGACTCATACAATGTTTTATTTTTTAAATTTTTTTGGCTATTGCTTCAAATATCCCCCAGCGACGGTTTTGTGCTCCAGGGTCACATATGCATATGTGAAATACAGCACACATTCAACAGCTGCATTTATTGTTGTGAAAGCAAGAGAATGTGCATTCAGTTTTAAAATGATTGAAGAGCGTTGGGAATAACGGCTCTTTCTTTGAACGCCGTTTGCTTTTCTCACGCCGGCTTTTTGTACCGTTACATCTTTGAGAATCACGTTTGATGGAGCGACCGGAGAATAAGCGCTACGTAAGCTCAACAGATACCGGGGGAGAACATGAAGCACGCTGATCTCAGATTGATGGGGACGGAGAAAGATGGCTTGGGGAGAGAAACGCAACCAAAGACGAACAGAAAAATTGATAGAGAGATTTACGAGGGGTGTCAAACGGCTGAACCTTGAGGGAAAGACAGACAGAAAGCGAGCTTGAGAAGGGCCGCTCTCGGCGTCTGCGCGACAAACACTAACACAGTAGGGAAATGAGAAGTTTGACCTTACATCACTGCCTCATCAGCATGGAGAATAAGAGAAACAGCCCAAGGGCACCGCTGTGCCATCCTGCGAAAAACAGCCACCCACGCCGCGCATTAGTCTGCTTCACTCACTCGTTTCCTAAGCAAAGACTCGGGCCCCGCGGGTGAAGAGACACTAGATGCATGCCTTTAAATGATTCTGTCAGCCTCTAGTAAATGTCTCTCCCCCTGTTCGCCAAATTGATCGAAATGGAGGTCGTACGCTTCAAGTGTTTTACAAGCACGCTCGATTGAGATGCTGCAGAAGTAGACGTGTCGGAGTTAATGTGGAAGTTGATACTGTAAAGTCTAAACATGTTTGTTGAGAAGCGCTGAGGGATATATATCACACTATTTTGCCATCATTTATTCACCTCCATTACTTTGTTTTTCTGTAGAACACACAAGGATTTTTTGCCGTTATATTATTATTATTATTATTTCTATTACTATTATTACTACTAGTAGTAGTAGTAGTAGTATTTCTATTACTAGTGCATTATTTTGTATATATTTTGAATTAGCTTTGATTTATATATTTTTTTATTTTAGTTTTAGTAATTTTATGTACATTTGTATTAGTTAGCTTTTTTACATTTCTATTTAGCTGTTTTTTTGTTTTGTTTTCTACTTATTTTAAAGGGGTCATATGATCCTTTTTTAAACATCATTATTTTGTTTTATATGGTATTACAGAATATGTTGACATGCTTTAATGTTCAAAAAACACATTATTTTTCAAATACTGTAAATTATTGTGGTTTTTATTCTGATATTTAGATTTTGGATATTTTTAGTTAGCGGTATTGTTTTTTTCTGTTTTTTTCTTTATTTTTTTAAGTTCATCTTTCATAGATTTTCAATGATGTTTTAATCTAATATTGACATTTTCTTTAAACTATTTTAATTAACATGTTCCTTATAGTTGTAGTTAACAGTAATAGCACTTATTTTTATTTCAGTTATTTTACTTTTATTTAATTCCATTTTTATATTTTGTTTTATTCCATTAAATAATTATTTTTCATCTAATATTTGTTTTATAGTTTATTTTATTTCTGCTTTATTTCAATCAACAAATGGTTTTTAATAGTCAATAATAAAAATTATTTTTTTTTTAAATAATGCAGAAAGAACCGAAACACCATACAGAGTCTCGGGTGTAATGTCTGTTCATCTTTAAGCTGCAGAAGTGACTCTTGGGAGCCGTTGTGAATGTGTCTGTGTTGGTTTCTCCAGATGTGTCGGGTGAAGGCGGTCAGAGCGGAGGGCAGTTCCAGGGCCGGCCGTCTGAGGTCTGGTCTCAGTGGCAGAGTCAACACCACAGTCAGCAGGGAGGAGACCAGCATCCTCATCCTCAGTCCAGCCAGAGCGAGGTCTTCCAGGTGAACTCACTGTCAGACACATCAATATCCACCTGTGTGCAGTACACCGGAGACGTCTGTTGATGGGAAATTGAACATTTGAAGGTCTAACAAACCAAACTAAAAAATAAGAACCAAGGATCCAGACTGTTATAGTCATGGACTGGAAGTCATGGCCTAATGGTTAGAGATCCGGAGTCATAATCCAAAGGTTGCGAGTTTGAGTCTCAGGCCGGCAGGAATTGTGGGGGGGAATGTACAGTGCTCTGTCCACCCTCAATACCATGACCCTTGACCCCTGTATGTCACGTCATTTTCACTTTTATCACTTTAATTCATTTATTGATGTATTTAATCATTCTCTGGTTTATATGTTATTATATAATTTTTATTTAAAAGTAGTTATTATTAAAGTTACAACTCTTCACAATACACAGACTTATACTATAATAGAATTGATTCATATTATGATTTATTTTTATATTTGCAGTTATATTTTTACTTTTAGTATTTTGAAGCTTTTAGTCATTTTGCTATGTGTCGTTCTTATATATATATATATATATATATATATATATATATATATATATATATATATATATATATTTATCTACTTAGATTTTTCAGTTTTAATTATTTTAAAACTTCAACTTAAACATACATTTTATATGCAATATTTCAAATTTGCATTCGTTTTTTATTCATTTAAAATTATTTATACTCTGTTGATATAAATTTTCGGTTTATGTTCTCACTAGAATTTATAAAATGTAAATGTGTGCCTAAAATGCAAGTCCCTTTGGATAAATCTGTGCATAAATATGTTAAATGTAATTTACAGTCTCTTCAGTTATAGCTCCTAAATCTCAAAATACAGCGCAGCATTGATGAGCTGTGAGGAAACCAAGGACAATTCACCACTGATGTCAAACCTTGTGTGACGCGTCCCATTTGAGAAATAAATAATGTTCGAATTGTTTATTGATTCTGTTCTTAGTCTGCAGATTCACTTCTGTAGCAATCTCTGTCATGAATCGGCCTTATAGCGGACAATTCACTACACGTACTGGACGTCTAATCTCTGTTCTGCTCTCACAGGAGTATGCTGCCGATGCCAGGGGATCCACCCAAGGAAACAACCAATTACAACATCGAAGGACTTTTGCCGACCTCGGCATGTTCCCGCCGTTTTCTGAGTAATCGCAGACTCTTTTGTTTTGTTGTTTGTTTCAGTTCGGACTGCCAGTAACTCATCTCACATGGTGACACACAGTCACGCTGGCTGAACACATTCTGCCTACACACACACAAACCACCACAGTTGACACTAATTGACTTGATCAGCTTGTACACAAACAGTTAGAAACACACAGCGCTAGGAGTAAAATAAATATATTCCCAGTTTTGATGCTTTTCTTTTCATTTAATCAATCATGTGATGATGAACTGCTGCCATTAGCACAAAAAATGTTACAGAAGATTTTGTAAGCAGTAAAAGTGCAAGATTATTTCTGCAAAGCATCATTTACTTATAATAAAGCAGCATCAATAAAAAGCCTAATTTACATAGAAAGCAGGAAAATTAATGCCGAGATTGGGCAAAATGTAAATATGATGCAGAATGCAAGTTAAAGTTCGAGGATTCACCCAGCAACCTCAAGTCAAGACTGTTCTCACATACACACATAAATATAACAGTTTTCTTTTCTTTTTTTTACGCTTTTATCATACAGAAGTATTTTCAAAATCCTTTGAGAAGCGAAGGATCGTTTTCTTCACTTGTCGCACCTCATTTTTCGTTGCCAAACAGCATTTCGCTGACAAAAAAAGTGAAGATATTTTTACGCTTACCGTGTAAAATGTAGTCTATGTAGTGATGTCTATTACCTAGCTTAACTAATAATAAATGTAGATGGATGTAAAGACATAAACAGTATTTGATTTGAATTTAAAATGTGCATTTGTTTTGCTTTTTTTTTTTCTCATAAAAAAAAACAAAACACTAGCAACAGTGTCACTTTGTGAAGTAATCGACACCAGCCTCGTATGAGCAGATGCAGCATAAATATCAAGCATTATGCGGTGTTCATTGTAATCTTTGAGGCAGCTGCGATTCGTACTATTAACTTTTGGACGAATAATGTGGACTTCTTGTTTCTTGATCATGCCACAACTCTGGACTGATGGAAAGACCTTGACATGAAATCTTAACCTTTTTGGAAAATCAAATGGATGTTTAATGTAAATAATGCAAATTTTTTGTTTGTTTTTATGTCAGACCATGTTTTATTTGGCATACAGCTATATATACTTGTGTAGGTTTAATATCATTGTGTGCAATGTGAGTACATATTTAACTCTCGTACTTAGCTAGCCTGTCCATTGTACAATGAGTTCTAGGATTGTATACATTGTGTAAATGTGTTCTGTTATTT
>NW_020525438.1:0-56129 GCF_003368295.1 Carassius auratus | reverse complement strand
TTTGCCAGCTGTTTTGAAATAAAGACAAGCACATGTTCAAATCATTCTCTGCTGGATGCAAATTCCTTTCCAGTCTGAATCATGATTTACCTTTTCCACCAAACACAACTTTTGTTTGATTTAATTCCATGTGTGTTTTCATAAACTCACACCCACTTCTGCACATCAACACAACATACAATACACAAACATACTGGCCTTTACCACTTTGGTCCTTTCACAATCCTCGGCACCATAATCCTAAAACCTATTTTTGTAATTAGCCAGTTATTTCATGTTCTCTTGCATAATCTTGCAACACCAGTGTATCAAGTGCCAACAGAGATTACATTCTCTATGTAAACAGCTAAACCCCTGGTGTTTCTCGGCATCATTGAGAAAAACAAGATAATCCCACTATGTGAGAAAAAAAACACCTTTGATTTCAAGAAGTTCAATTTAGGTGAGAGGTTCCTCCAGGGTCAGTGCTCAGTTCTATGCCGTTTTTCAACTAAAGGGAGAAATTCAATGCAACATGAACCCAGATGTTTGTGTTCTGTGTGAGTCTTTGAGGGATTAAAGGCCATGTTCTTTTTTCATTTCATTAAGCATGTTAGGGCCAATCCTGTTTTTGCTTTCGGAGAACAAGACAAGCTTCATAGCCAGAGTGAGCTGAGTTCCAGAGACAGGTTTCTGTGCTTAGAAGGGATTACCTTAGAAAGAAAAGGAGAAGGCGAAAGGGTCCAGCAAGATTTATGAAATGGATTTTTAAAAGTCTCTGATCAGCTACTAGAGTCGTGCCTGCACAACTGCCTGAAACAATCTCCACCAGAAGAATCACACGTAGCTGGAACATGTCAAGCTGCACGTAAGATAAATCATGTGTTTTCTAATGGATTGAACCAAGCGTATGAATCATGCCCATTCCTAAGTCGACAATGAAAAGATACACGCGCACACATGCACACACATGCACACACACACACACACGTTGTTTCTGTGAATTCTGGGGACTTCCCGTAGATTGAACAATATTTTCTATCCCCTAACCCTAAACAGACCCCTTACAGAAAACTTGTTTGCATTGTTACATTTTCAGATAAACATAATTTACTATTTTTTTATACAGTTTTTGATTGTTTTGTGAACTCTCTACAGAAATAATTTGTTTACTGTACCCTACTCCTAAACCTAACCCTCACACAAACATTATGCGTGTTTGCATAAAAAAAAAAAAAAAAAATGTCAAGATTTCAGGTAATTGCTATCCTTGTGTGGATACCTGGACTGCACACACACATGCACACTACAAAAAGATACTTGTCTTAGTAAGGCAACCTTCTGATATAAGCTTCCTGTTTATGGTGTGATATTATGTGCAAACATTCCCTCATCTTCAGCAACAAGTAAAAACCATAGGCCTTTGATATTTGTTGAATTCTCAAAAGCTCTTTTGAGATTATGATTTAATCAAACTTACAGATACACATTAGAGAAAACACATACAGATACAAACTTACAGATACACATGGTAGAACCAAGAAACTAGGTTTCAGATTAACTTCTGGAATTTTTATGAGGGTAAAACTTTTTCAGATGGTCTTGAAGGTAAGATATACTAAACACTATGTGCTAAACAGTGACAATGAAGGTGATGTGACTGACGAAATATTGTGAAATTTCTTTTTTACCTTGCGTAAGTAAGCTTATTGTTCAAAGGAAAGTTGATGCCACACCTTCAACTGCCCTGTAGCAAAACTTTCTTCTGAAAATTCCTGATCTCACTTTCAATTGCTTAAAGGGATAGCTCACCCCAAAATAATATTTCGGTCATTATTTACTCACCCTCATGTTGTTCCAAACCTGTATGAATTGATTTCTTCTGTTTGAACACGAAATAATTTATTTTGAATAATGTGAATAACCAAACAGTTGCTGGTATCCATTGACCTTAGTATTTATTTCCATACTTTGGAGGTCAATGATTACCAGCAACTCTGGTGACCAACATTATTCAAAATATCTTCTTTTGTGCTCCAAAAGAGGTAGGTATGAAACAGCATTTTAACTTGTCTGTATTTTTGAGAGAACTATGTCTTTAAGAAGGTAAGGATTATCTACAGATAATCATGAATTAAGGACCCCTATCTCAGCTAATTTTCATTAATAAAGTGTGATTAAGTAAATAATTACAGGTATGATAGATAAAAACTGATAGCCTGAATGCACTGTAAGTCGCTTTGGATAAAAGAGTCTGCTAAATGCATAAATGCAATTTTAATTTAATTTAATTTAAGTATTTAGTGTTTTAATTAAGTGCAAAAACCCACTACACTAAACACAGTGTAGAAAAAAATAAGTTTTACCTGTATGAGCATCCAGCTGAACTGACTGAGGTGAAAGTAATGGAAGAAGAGGCCAAGAGCAGCACAACTGTCCTCTGAGAACATGCGTCCACGGAATGCAGACACCAGGAAACAAATCTGAGAAACACAGAGTGACAGATGCATCAGCAGAAGCCCTGGAGTCCTCATACACTCAGCAGAAATCACACATTCAGATGATCTCAGCATTCAGTTCTATCACTGAGTCCCAGAAGAGCATCTCAAATGTCCACGACTGTTCCTAAATCATTTAAACGTACAATATTTTTGATAAAAATTTGAAGAGCTGACACTGTCAGGTCTTGAACGGGTGTCTAGAGGCCTGTTACATCACACTGCAGGATGGACAGCCAAAAGAGCAACAGCTGACAAATCATTGTGTGTGTGTGTGTGCTCTTGTTTTGTGACATATCAGGACACAACTCTGTATAATGACATGGGTATGACACCGCTATTACAAGAAGAGGGTGACTTATGAGGACATAATCCATGTCCCCGTTTTCCAAAACGCTTATTAATCATACAGAATGAGTTTTTTCTGAGAAAGTAAAAATGCACAGTTTCCTGTGAGGGTTAGGTGTAGGGTTGGTGAAGGGCGATAGAATATACAGTTTGAACAGTATAAAAACCATTACGCCTATGGGATGTCCCCACTTTTCACAAAAACAAACGTGTGTGTCTACTCAGTGTTTAAGCAGATAGCTTCATTGTAAATTGTAACATTTTAATTTACCTACATATGACATTATATTTTCTTTAAATCTCGCTTTTTTCCAAAATGTTTATATTTCAGAAATGAAGGCATTTGGACACAGGATATATAGTATATATTATACATGATTATAGATTCTGAAAGCTGACAAGATATAATCCAAGTCCAAGGGCCAAAGTACACTTCAGGAACAGCACTAAAAAAAAAAAAAAAAAATACAGCTGGCTGATTTCACCTTGTCTGTGACCTCTCAGGACTGTATTTGTGGACACATAAAAAAAATAAAAAAAACCCTGGCAGACGACTCTCATGTGCAGCTAACTGTCCAGTCCATGAATACTGTAACCCTTTCAATGCAAACAACACAGTGTTTTTTAAAGTGGTGAGAGTCCCTGTTGGAAAACCCAAATTAAGGGGAAACCGTGCCTGTGGAAAACCCATCCTGGCTGCTGAGTGAAGGTACTGAACGAGGTACTGTTGGGATAAAAGTCAAGAGGACAGCGAGTGGTGTGAGAGGGAGGTGTCAGCGCAGGAAGGAAAAAAGGGCAGGGACGTCCGCAATGAGCAGTGTCCATCAGGTGCATGCTGGGAAGATTGATTCCGGTGTGGTAATGCTGCCAAAAAAAACAAAAAGCTCAGTACTTTATGTGTGTAAATTAGCAGGGTCATGGAATAATCTCATAAACAAAACTCAAATAAAGCCTTGTTCGCACAAACATATTCATTAATAGTCTGTCATCATTTTAATTTTACAATATTAAGGGATATTACAAATCCTTTTGGGGCCTGTGTGATATTTAAACTTGCTACTGAACAGGACTAACAAGATTTTCACAAGAAAATGAGCCTGTGCAAATATCAAATATTTGAGGTTAGTATGCTTTTCTATTTTTTGAAAAAAAAAAAAAAAAAAAAAAAAAAAAAATTATATATATATATATATATATATATATTAGGGGTGTAACGGTTCACAAAATTCACGGTTCGGTTCGGTTCAATACACTGATGTCACGGTTCGGTTCGGTACGGTTCGGTACGTTTTAGATACAGCAAAAAGAAAAAATTGGCAGATAAATTTCCTTGATTTTTAAAAAAATGTTTTATTTATTAAAACTAACAAAGTATGTGTTTTTTTTACATTGAACAATGATGGAGCTATTCTTTACCCATCTTCTATGGTGTTTTCTTAGCAGCATACTGTATAAAACAAAAATAGCTCCTTATAAATTTTTTTTTTAAATTAAATGTAATATTGTTGTAGTGGTTATGAACAAATACGAAGATGTAACTCTTTTTATATGGAACTCTATAACTCTTTATATTTAGTGTGTTTTTACTCAATTGGTTCTCTATTTGGGCTTATGTTTTTTGGAACAAAGCAGGAATTACGGTCTGTCTGAAATGGGCTCGTGAAGGAATATTGTAATGGGGCTCAATTACATTAAGCATGTTCTTAAAACCTGCGTTTTCCACTACAGAGTAAGGTCTCATATCCGCGGCTATAACGTAAATGCACCATTCGCTGCGGTGATGTCCGTATACGGAGCCCGGGACGTCACCTGTAGGAGAAAAAAAAGCAATCCGTGGCGACGGTTTTGCAATCCGTCCCCTCAGTTTATAAACCGTACTCACGAATTCATAAACTGTTCACTCGATTTAACAAATCGTGCCCACGGATTAACAAACCGTGCCCACGAATTTCCAATCCGTGCACTTAGATTTTGTAAACCGGACCCTCGGTTTTTGAATCCGTACCCACAAATTCATAATCCGTGCGCACGCTTTCGCAATCCGTTCCCTCGGATTTGTAAACCGTACTCACGGATTCATGCAGCAAACTCCTACGTGTTAACAGTTTTATTGAATATTATTATGTGGAATAGGTTTACAGCAAAGTGTCTTAAGTGATTCTCTATCAAGTGTAGTACGAGGTGGAATACAAAGATTTAATAAGAAAGATGCGCATTAAAATCTTGTTCAATTGCTGATAATCTATAATAGCACTTGATTATTATTGTGCAATAAACCTGGCATTGTGACTGACTCTGGAGTAATTTTTTCCTCTTTTGTAAGTTATTTTGGATAAAAGATTCTTATGCATAACCTGTTTAATAATATATAATAATGATACAAATAAAAATAAAGTTATTTTTTATAATTTTAATTTGTAGGCTAAATAAATGAGTACAAGACAGTAAAAATATTTGTCATAAAATAATTTGTGAATTGCTTTATTTTTAAATAACCTTTGGACAGTTTTGGAAATGCTTGTGTACAATTCTTTCTTAACATGAAGACTTATTTTTGTGATTTTATTATACTAAGCTCCACCCACCTCACCCCACCTGCCGGAGTTAGATGCATGTTTCACTGTTAAGTGTAAAATGCGTGTCAGTTTTCAAATCCGAGGGAACGGATTGCGAAAGCGTGCGCACGGATTATGAATTCGTGGGTACGGATTCAAAACCGAGGGTACGGTTTACACAATCTAAACGCACGGACTGGGAATTCGTGGGCACGGTTTGTTAATCCTGGGTACGATTTGTTAAACCGAGTGAACAGTTTATTAATTCATGAGCACGGTTTATAAACTGAGGGGACGGATTGCAAAACCGTCGCCACGGATTGATGTTTTTTCTCTCCTACAGGTGACGTGCGGGGCTCCGTACCGAGCCTTCAGCGCGTACTGAGTGAGCGAGCGCCTGACTGAGTAGCCTAACATAAACATATAAGTTGGTGTTTTTTTTTCTTCGGGGGTGTCAGGGGCATTGCCTGTTACGTCGTTTGGGTTATTGGGCTACCTTGTTGAACGCATAACATTATATTTCACACACCTTTTTTATTTTCCAAATTTAATTAATTAGTCAAACGAACCGTTCGGTACATAATGCGTACCGCGTACCGAACCGAAAGCCTCGTACCGAACGGTTCAATACGAATACGCGTATCGTTACACCCCTAATATATATATATATATATATATATATATATATATATATATATATATATATTAGGGGTGTAACGGTTCACAAAATTCACGGTTCGGTTCGATACGATACACTGATGTCACGGTTCGGTTCGGTTCGGTTCGATACGTTTTAGATACAGCAAAATGTAAAAACATCTCAACTTTTCAGAATGCCGCAAGCGCACCGCGGGTCATGTGACAAGAACCAACCAATCAGCTTCATCCTTTCCCGTAACAACGTTGAGAGCTCAGCCAAGATGAAGGATCAGCTGATCATAGTTGTATATGGATTGCAATTTTGAAATAAATTTAGTAGCAGAGCTACTGCAAGCGATTTTTAGAGCTGCAAATCCATTTATCCTTCGCTGAAATTTCCGCGTCTCATGGAGAGAGCACGTCATTGTTGCTTAGCAAAGACAGACGCCTCATGAGCGCTTCTGCCCGAGCGCTTTGGAAAGGAGGAGAAAGACGCGCTTAGCGTTTTCCATGCGTTTTTAGGCACGATATGTGAACGGCCCCTAAGGCGCTCGCTCACTCAGCACGCGCTGAAGGCTCGTTGCAAAATGTCGAATGCATTTAACAGACCAGAAATATAAGATCCTAAAATAACCAACAGGTCTGGTGTTTGGGTTGGATTCCCTGTAAGCTATAGTGTCTAAATGCTGCAGGGATAGTTTGCTGCGTGCATGTTTCTCCTTTTTTTCGTCTTTTCCCAGATAGTACTGACGCATATATCCCAGATATTCCCGCTGGTGTTTTTTTTTTTTTTTTTTTTTTTGTATTCCCGCTGGTGTACCCTGTCATGTTGCAGATGCGACATACCGTTGTTTTTTTATCCACCACTCTCTTGCCATCACCATTATAGCTTAAAGGGAATCCAAAGTGCACCCAAACACCAGACCTGTTGGTTATTGGAGGATCTTCTCATTTCTAGTCTGTTAAACGCATTGGCTATTTTGCAACGAGCCTTCAGCGCGTACTGAGTGAGCGAGCGCCTGCTGAGTAGCCTAACATAAACATATAAGTTGGTGTTTTTTCTTCTTCGGGAGTGTCAGGGGCGTTGCCTGTTACAGTTGTTTGGGTTATTGGGCTACCTTGTTGAACGCATATCATTATATTTCTCTCTCTCTTTTTTTTTTTTTTTCAAATATAATTAATTACTCCAACGAACCGTTCGGTATACATAATGCGTACCGCGTACCGAACCGAAAGCGTCGTACCGAACGGTTCAATACGAATACGCGTATCGTTACACCCCTAATATATATATATATATATATATATATATATATATATATATATATATATATATAGTCATATATATAGATATAGTCATTTTATGTGACCCCTTTTTAACTAATTCAAAAGAATTTCTCTATTCAGACAAACATATCCTTTATGGCCTTGAAAAATGTATGTATGGAAACAGTTACTAGGATTGGCGTGGTTTAGCAAAGTCTCAGGCTTTTTTTCACGAAGCTACTTCTGTGTCACAGTAAAACAAAACTCAATCACGTTCAAACTATAAACTCATTACAGGCTCTACAGACCCGGGTGAGTAAACAGGGAGGAGATGCGATCGGGTTCCCATACAATATGAACTGCTGACACACACACACACACACACACACACACACAAACTCAGACGATCACATCAGTAACATTAGCTGCTGATGTCAGGGGCACCATCCCCCTCCTCTAATAACTTTTCTGGACGATTCTCTGCTCCACAATTGATCCAGCTGCCTTTTGTAACAAAAGGGACATCCAGAAAGACTTCTGAAGCTAATAGTAGCAGCTAACTCAGTTCATCACGAACGACCCGTTCAGTTCATACATCATTCCACCACTAGCCCCTAGTCGACTGTTTATCCTGCTGAAATGTGTATAAATAAACGCAACATGGCTCCAGCTTAATAGTTCCTGATTAATAAGACATCAGCGCCCCTGTCATGTGAAACGCGTGGCCTCCGATGACATAACCAGAGCTGGTTGGGGGACAGCGGTTCATTAAGGGGCTTGAGATTGGAGAAGGGTGAAAGAGAGCAACAGTAGAGATCAGAGGACCCTGTGTCTGGGATCTGTCTGGCCTGGAGACAGCCCTCAAGACCAGATGCACTTGATAATGTGGATCTGCTTATCCTTTCAGTGCAATCACTTAAACCCATAACAGGGAGTGGCAGAAAATAGACTATCCAATCTGATATGCGTTGTGATTATAGGCCGGATGTACTGCACCGCGCTGTCCCACAAACAATACGGGTGTAAACAGTACATGTGCGCAGCTGCTCAAAATGAGAAGTAAAATAAATGTAGTGAGGTGTACGGGAAAGTGTAAAATCTCCCAATGTAACAAAACACAATCTAACACATTTTATAGCTTTATAGAGTAAAATGACTATTAGAAATAAATAAATACAGCCACATAATAATAATAAAAATAAAAATAAAATATTTAATTATTAAATACATTATTAGCCTACAACTAATTATATACAGTATAAACATGTTTTATGACATAAAGGAAGCAGAGTATAATATTTAGTGCTATGTCAGGAATATTTTTTTCTCTCTAAGGTTAGTTGGTTCCTGATAAGACAAAGAAACGTGTGTCAGGGCTGTCATTATGGAGACTGATGAGTCGCTCACAGCATTATCAGCTTTCTAATGACAACGCTGGATTAGTGCCAGACAGCCATACAAGGCCACTGTCTTATCTGAATCAATGCCCAAGAAGACAGACATTCTCTATTGTGCTTGGTTTGGTTCCTTCTTTGGTTTTATGATGGATGTAAAATACTTGTTTATGTAAAATCTATCTACCAGAAATTATGGAACAAGACAAAAAAATACATCTATATTCAAATGTAAATTATATGGAAAGCAAAAAGCCTGATATCGAGATATACAGTTCAATTCAGGTAAATGTATCATTTTTTTATGTTTTTTTTTTAAATTTATATAAATTATATACATCTGTTTTTGCACTTGTTTCATTATGCTACCGGTTTAAATAATTCAAACATTAAACATTAGTGTTGCTATAGTTACAAAGCTAAACAACATTTTTGCAGCTAATTCACAGCTGACTCTACCTGGAGGAAGACACTGAGCTTAAAACAGTCACACACCATGCATTAAAAGCATTATATCTTGACTTTAATCGGATCTGTCAAACATCGCTCTCTAACCACGCAGAGTCCCATCACACAAGCTGGCAGCGAACTGACCACATGTCACTACAGTGTGAATGACGATAAACTTGTTGACTCCTTCTCAAGTGTCAGATGTTGATTTGTTAGCCATAATATCTGGCGCGAGAACCTGATCTAAGTAAAAACAAATTCACTCCTGCAGCAGTACATACTGAACTTAGAAACAGCTTTTCTAATCTCAATATAAGTAATATTGGATGTGCTTGTGTGCTTCCATGATCATTAACACACACACACACACACACACACACACACACAAACCTTTACTAAAACATATAATATGTGTAAGTGGATTATGTAGACTACAAAGTTATTTTGAACTCCATATTTCCAATGAGCACAAATGTTTCTTTTTTTATATATAATTATAGTGTTTTTTTGCAGTCTGCTGCAGTCTGAGCCACTCCAGTCCTGTACTCCATTGGTGTATGTTTGAGTGTAACTATATATAGATACTGTGTTAGTCACAGATGCACCTCCCCCCTTTTCCAGAGCTGATTATAAAGGAGTCAAGCAGTCTATGGCCTCGGGCTAATTTCCACACACATCAGTCAGACAGGTAAACCTCAGTACTAGCCCCTGTGGGCATATGTACTGTGTAAAACCATCACGTGTGAAAATAATCTAGCTCAACAGCTCAATGATATATATTATCTGTGAACAAAACACTCAAACAGCTATCATCGCCAGCTGATGGAAATTTGCACATGTAGTGCTGTTTACTGTGAGTGGAAAAATTGCAGCGATCCATCTGCCTTCCCCCTGTAGAAAGGAGAGCCGGCTAGGCTGTTTCCTGTCTGGAGGATGCATATGTGTTAGTCATCAAGCAATGAGCAAGATATATATTTGGCTCAAGGTGTGGTATTAGTTTTGAAGAATAAATCAATCTCAGCTCCACTGCATGATAGATGATGCTTTTCTGCCTCTTCTCTGAGGACTGTTTCCATGTACTATGCTAGTGTGAGTTAAATTGTTATGACTGCACTAACAAAAAATAAACATTATGTGACTTTTTTTTTTTCGTTTTTTGAAATGGCAAGCGTGATAATGCAATTAGCATGATTCATTCCTATTTTTTTTAACAAGTAGAACAACAAAAAGTTGCATCACTGTTTAAGCTCAACCTGAATTACACTGCTTTAAACTGGAGCAACATCACCAGAATAATAATCATTTGATAACATAACAAAACAAAACTTTTTATAAAAAGTTTAAAACAATTATTAGGGTGTATTTTTTATTTATTTGTATTTAGGGTAAATGTATATCTCAAGTTAATGCTGTCAACTGTCATCCCAATTGATTGAATTCATTCAGAATTTTTTTATTCATGTGTATATGTATATATATATAAATTGGCATTCAGATTTTTTCATTGTAGTGTATGTAATTATTTTTATTTTTACACTAATTATTTTTATTTGTACAATTTTTTTGTACATTTTCTTTTTAACATTTTTGGAAATTATAAGCATACTATTACCCTTATCTGGATCTCCAAAAAGAGAATGTGGCCATTTAAATCATCATCAAAGAACACGTCAGAGGGTCAATATGCTCCTCTCAGAGATCTGCTGCTGATGTAGACTTGGCACAAGGCGCTAATAATAGCCCTGGCCAAAAAAGATTACATCACCAGCAGAGCGTGAGAGATGAGTCACGTCAACCAGACGGTCCGAATCTTCAATGTGTCATTCATAACACCATTCTGGTTCTCAATTGCCTTTTTTCTTTCTTTTTCTCCCCCCACTTCCTATCCCACCCCCTCCTCTAACAGCTACCGGTCTGAACTAGCTGGTTACAGACTGGTGAAATCGCAGAATCGTGGGTGTTTCTTCAGCTACTTTTGTTCAGTGGGAGCCAAAAGCACAATTTTCTCATAAATATCCACCTTTATCTCTGCTTTAATTTCTTCTTTCTGCCTTCCTTCTCATCTGGAAAAATCCCTTGTTGCTCATGACAGGGCTTTCCCCAAACTGTCAGGACTGATTGGGCTTCTTTTTCTTTAACACAGACTTTCATCAACCAAAGTGGTTGCGGTTGAGTGCCTCAGGCACACACTACGTGAATATGGGACTCTTCAAGAAAAGGTGAAACAGCTGTGGGACGTGATTAGTGGGTCTGTGTGGGAAGGCCGCACCTGTGTGTGACTCATGAAAAAATATTGAGATGTGCGGGCGGCTGTTCATAAAGAAGTCTTTACCTTCTTTATCCTTCTTAATTCATTTTCGCAATCTGGTTTCAGACGGAAACTTGTCAAGAGCTTGAAAAGAAAAAGTTGTTTATGTGAGATGATGAAAAATCCTTTTAAATGTTTAATATTACAGCAGTTTTAGATCTCAGATCCTCGCTGAACCTGAAGGAAGCGCTATAAATGATGAAAATATTCTCAGTGAAGTTCAAATATTCTAATTAGGAAAGTTAAGCTAATTAAACATTTGTGTTAATTGAAAAGGACAACTAATGTCAAATGATATTACATAATAAACATATATACGCTCTAACATTTAACATCATCAGCTCATGTTTATGCAACATAATTTTGTTATGAAACATATAACTCCCACTAGATGTTTGACTTACAAACACTCTTTGAGTGCTCAGACTAACAAATACACACATACACACTGACCATTGACGGTCAGTGGGACATTATTGCACCCTTGGCACTAGTCCGGATGACCTGGCCCCTTTTTTCTTTTGTTCATGATTACATTTCAAGCCCTTATGCAAGCTTGCTTTCCGCAGGGACTTGGAAGTCTATTGTTTTTTGATGACATACGCAGACAGTTTTTTTAAATTTTTATCGAAGAATGGCTTAAAACAAATTTGAATTTGCACTGCACTGCTACTATAACAAAAGACACTCCAGAAGACACATTTAAAGAGCTGTCGATACCTCACAACACATGCATATAAGAACACAGTAACGGAGAATATGGTTACACTACTGTTGAAAAGTTTGGGGTTGGTAAGATTTTTGTAATGCTTTTTAAAAATAATTTTCTTACGGTCACCCAGGCTGCATTTATTTTATCAAAAATACAGAAAAAATATATAATTACAACTTTAAATAACTGTTGTCACCTTGCTGAAAAAGTATTCATTTTCTGTAAACATATATCTTACTGACCCCAATAGTGTATTTGCAGACTCAATGCATACTTTGTAAACATCACTGCATTGTTTAACAAAATATCTATATAAAATATATAAGTGGAGTTTATTTTAAAGATAACAAAAGCACACTTTTCATTTTTTAATGGTCATTACATTACATATACCTCCAGTTTCAAAGCCAAGCCTTAAGCCTAGTCCCGGACTAAAATGCAACTCTGCACTGTTTTAGCTGAAAGAAACGTGCACTGACTGATCTTAAAATAGTTTAAGTTTAATTGTTGTTGCACACTAGTAGTGTTTTTTATCTAAGGAATGTTTATAAAAGCTACTTAAATGTCCTTATTGAACTATGGCCTAATATTCGCTTAACATAAGCCCTTTCTATGAAACCAGGTAAGACAAAAAAAATCTCTGCTTGGACAATGGTGTAAACTTCAACACTTAAAATAATATTTGTACCAGGTGGTTTAAAGTCATAGAACAGCTCTAACATAATTTAGTTTACAGATGCTATTTGGTTTGATATTTTGTATTTAATGCAATGAATTTCAGACTTTTTTAAAGATGCCTTAATAGTCCTAACATCTTTGGCTCCGCTGTATATTTAATAAAGAAATAATAATACAACACTGAACGGTTACTAAAGACCTATATGTTTAAATGACTTTGAAAAGTGGTGACAGGAACTTCAATCATCCTCTTCAAGCCAGCTTTAGCTGAATAACACAGCAGCAGTGACTTCAAAGCCTACTTTATCATTCTTAGCCAGATCTCCTTGAAGTGTCTGAGCATGATAAAACCAAACAAGCTTTAGTCCTTCACTTCTAAGCTCATAGACACTGTGTTGCTGTTGTCACAAATCTCCTAGCTACCTGGTAATGTTACTGGTCTCCTCCTCAAAACAACACATGCTGCCGTTCATCTCATGCCAGACTGCAGTAAACAGAAGAGCTGGCCTCAGTGTTGGCTATCACGCTGACACGTTTCGGGTCAAAGCGGACAAGCCATCAAGCCAAAATGAAAGTGACCATGGGAACACAGTCATAAACAGACCTTCAGAATAACAATAATGGCATAAAAAAAAAAAAAAAAACATTCAGTACATTCAGTACTGTGTATATGCGACCCAAATCCCCTAAAATAACTATTATTGAAGAATAACGATTGACGCATCATTTAAAAAATGAATACTGATTGAAAGTAACTCAGCAGGATACTAATGAATGATTTCACAATGCTAATAATCTTCAACCAGGAGATTAATTGAGAAGCACCTAATTTTTTAATGGTTATATAACTCACCTTGAGACAAACAGTGACTTAAACGGGTCACATGATGCAATTAAAATTTTTCCTTTCTCTTTGGAGTGTTACAAGCTCTTGGTGCATGAAGAAGATCTGTAAAGTTGCAAAGACTAAAGTCACGCAAAGAAAGACGGTGTGGTTTCAGTAATCGCAGTTAGTGTTGAAGAGAGAGAGAGAGAGAGAGAGAGAGAGAGAGAGAGAGAGAGAGAGAGAGAGAGAGAGGGTCACACAGTGGAGTCAGCTGTCTTAACCGTCTGTGACTTGTGTACTGCAAACACAAACAAGCTTCATCACTGTGTCTGTCATGCAACTCTGTTCCCCTTTCAGGCTTGAACTGATGGTTGGCCAATCGGTGCAGACTGCGTTTGTCAGAAAAAGGGACTTTGTAGTAAACTATGTGTTTGAGAGAGGCGGGCACAGAGGACCTACATTAATGTACAATAATGTGCAATGTACAATAACACAGCAAACAAACACACATTAAATCAGTAAAGCACATGATAATCTCACTTTGAGATGCCCTTCAGGTTTATCAGCTCCATATCCACATCATATTATCATTTATGCATGTAGACATACAATGTTGAATAAAATGTTTATCTGTCCTTTTCTAAAAACATCACAGGGAGTTTTTTTTATAAAGAAAACAAGCAGTAAATGAATACAGTACAAGTCTAAAAGGGAAACTTTTTTAAAGAACATAATTAGATTAGAGAGTGCTAGAGATAGAGGATCAAAAAGGAAGAGAAGAGATGGAAGAGATCTGTTTTTAGCCGATTCTTGAGGATGGCTTAGGACATTCTACCAGGAGGGAACATTTATTTTAAAAGTCTGTGAAAGTGATTTTCTGCCTCTTTGGGATGGCACAATAAAGCGATGTTCATTTGCAGAAAGCAAGCTTCAGTGGTGGTTTTGTAGGCAAATATCAAGGCCTTGAATTTTTTTGTGAGCAGCTATTGGTAGCCAGTGCAAATTGATGAGGTGTGACGTGCATTCTTTTGGCTCATTAGAAATTAATCTTGCTGCCACGTTCTGGATTAATTGTAAAAGTTTGATAGAACTAGCTGGAAGACCTCCCAAGAGTTGTTCATCCAGAAACCGTTCAACCGAGAATCGTCGATACCTGCGTCACTGAACTTGTGACACAAACACAACAGAACCACTAGATTTAAATCAGTACAAGCCAACTAAGGATTGAATGCAACTGTTTTGAATGAGCACACCATTTTTTAACAAAAAGTTTTGTTGTCTTTTGCTGAAGTAAAGACATTCCTCTCGTTGATAGCTCCGGATGAGATCCAGATGAGAGCTTGATGGGGCGACGCGGAATGAAAAAGTTATTTTAGGAGATGTGGCAGTAGGGGCGGCGTAACTTAAACGACATGTGAATAATCTCATCCAGTCTAAAGCGATACTAAACTGCAGTGGAAACGCAAACCGTGCGAGCCGAGTCGTACCACGCAGAGGAAAAGTGCCACAAAAGACATGGGTTAAGGATGGGTTTCTTGAGTAGTGGGGTTATATGAGGCCGTCTAAGTGCTGAGTAAAAAACACCAGTATGAAGGTATGGTTTAATGATGTGAGTGAGAGCAGGTACAACTGCAGGAGAAATGGCTTGAAGGAAATGGAATAGGGTAGTAGGATGATTAGAAAGGATGAGTTTAGTTCTGCCTCAGATAGTGAAGAGAAGGATGTTAATGAATGCATGTTTACTGGTAAGATGTGCTTGACAGATTGTGTTGTGGAAAATGGTGAACTGATGGTTTTAATTTTCATTAATGAAGAACGTGGCAAAGTCATATATACAGGTGCTTCTCAATAAATTAGAAAGTTGAGGAAAAGTTCATTTATTTTTAGTGATTCAACTCAAATTGTGAAACTCATGTATTAAATACATTTAATACACACAGAATGAAGTAGTTTAAGACTTTGGTTCTATTAATTGTGATGATTTTGGCTCACATTTTACAAAAACCCACCAATTCACGATCTCAACAAATTAGAATACTTCATAAAACCAATAAAAAACATTTAGTGAATTGTTGGCCTTCATGTTCATTTACTCCACATGTACTCATTACTTGGTAGGGGCTCCTTTTGCTTAAGTTACTGCCTCAATTCGGCGTGTCATGGAGGTGATCAGTTTGTGGCACTGCTGAGATGGTATGGAAGCCCAGGTTTCTTTAACAGTGGCCTTCAGCTCATCTGCATTGTTTGGTCTCTTGTTTCTCATCTTCCACTTGACAATAACCCATAGATTCCCCATGGGGTTCAGGTCTGGTGAGTTTGCTGGCCAGTCAAGCACACCAACACCATGGTCATTTAACCAACTTTTGGTTCTTTTGGCAGTGTGGGCAGGTGACAAATCTTGCTGGAAAATGAAATCAGCATCTTCAAAAATCTGGTCAGCAAAAGGAAGAATGAAGTGATCCCAGATTTCTTGGTAAACGGGTGCAGTGACTTTGGTTTTCAAAAAACTCAATGGACCAATACCAGCAGATGGAATTGCACCTCAAATTATCACAGACTGTGGAAACTTAACACTGGACTACAAGCAACTTGGGCTATGAGCTTCTCCACCCTTCCTCCAGACTTTGGACCTTAGTTTCCAAATTAAATATCTGCTATCATCTGAAAAAAAGACTTTGGACCAATGGCAACAATCCATTTCTTCTTTTCCTTAGCCCAGGTAAGATGCCTCTGATGTTGTCTGTGGTACAGGAGTAGCTTAACAAGAGGTATACGACAACTGTAGCATAATTCCTTGACACTTCTGTGTGTGGTGGCTCTTGATGCCTTGACCCCAGCCTAAGTGCATTCCTTGTTAAGTTCTCAAAATTCTTGAATCCAGTTTGCTTGACAATCCTCATAAGGCTGTGGTTCTCTTGGTTGGTTGTGCATCTTTTTCTTACACACTATTTAGTTCCACTCAACTTTCTATTAAAATGCTTGGATACAGCACTCTGTGAACAGCCAGCTTATTGGCAATTTATTTTTGTGATTTACACTCCTTGTGAAGGATGTCAATGATTGTCAGAGACCATTTGGAAAGCTCAGGAAACATTTGCAGCTGTTTTGAGTTGATTAGGTGATTGGCATGTCATCATATTATAATTTGTTGAGATCGTGAATTGGTGGGTTTTTGTTAAATGTGAGCCAAAATCATCACAATTAAAAGAACCAAAGACTTAAGACTACTTCAGTCTGTTTTTTTAATACATGAGTTTCACAATTGGAGTTGAATTACTGAAATAAATAAACTTTTCCTCGACATTCTAATTTATTGAGAAGCACCTGTATATACTGTATATATATTAGTGGTGGGCAAAGATTAATTTTTAAAATCTAGATTAATCTCACTGTGATTTTATAATTAATCTAGATTAATCTAGATTAAAATGGCTCAGAATATGTGTGTTACCCAAATTAAACTGTCAAACAGTAAGTCTTTGAGAAGGGGGTTATCAAGCTAGGTGGTGCATTAGAAAAGAGGCTCATCTCCTGTTTCCAAAATGCAAGTGCTTGAAAAAGCTGTAAACTAATTCCACATTACACAAGGTGCAAACAACCTTACCCCTGTTTCACACATACACTTGTACCAGTGGGCCCTGATTGAAATTGTTACATTTTTATGTTTGTTTATTTTTATTTATTTGTGCTATTTACAAAATGTTTTTTTTTTTTTCAAGTTTGTAGGTGTCAAGGTACAGAAACCAAATAATTAAATGTAAAATAGCACTGGATAGTCTTCAATGTAAAAATGAAATATACAATCAAACCTACATTTATTCAGACACCTTCAACATTTCTCACATTACTACAGTTTTGCTATATATATATATATATCAAATATTCTGGTGTCTGAATAGTTTTTGGTTTGACTGTTAAAACTACAAAGTAGTCAAGAGCAGTGAGTGATTTTCATTTTCATTTTCTTGGATTAACATTACAGCAGCCAGTAGCTAAATTTTGACATATTTTGTAAGTATTTGTCGGCACAAGAGCAAAAATAAGCAAATTCTATGTTCAAGTGTTGAGACGCCTTTCTCTGCGTGAGCCCTGAACACCAGAACACCGCGAGTACTGAATTGGGCTCTTTCACATCTTTTTGTTTGTTCAAACTGTGATTTGTATTTGTTCATTCAGGTGCAGGAGGGACTTCGAGGAGAACTTCGCAGAAGAGAGCTCGGTTCAGTGTCGCTGTCCGTGATACGCGGCTCTCTCTCTCTCAGCACCGAACACAGCGCGCGAGTAACTAGCTACACTGTTCAGCTTTTCCCCGTCTTGTGTTTGGATGCTTTAATGTTTAAATCGACATGCGGTAAGGCTTAAAAACATGTGAAAAAGATATGTTTTTCGTGATGATGCACAGCAGTGGCCCGTCAACTGTCCTGAGCATATTTTAGGCTGGCCTCAGCCAGTCGGTTATATAAAATATCAAGGTGAAAGTCATCATAGCTTGCTTAGTATAGACCCAGCTCCCAACAAAACTTTGAGAATAGATTAACGGGGGATATTTTTTTTATCGCCCGATAAGAGTCTCACGTTAACGCCAATAACGGCCCACCACTAATATATACACACACACACACACACACACACACACACACACACACACACACATATATATATATATATATATATATATATATACGTATATGATTATCATAGTCTATCTGCAGTCTTCCTGCCTTCTAATCACAGTACAGTACTGCCTGGTGTCACGAAAAAAGATGGAGTTGCAGCTCTGTGTCATCACAATATCATATGGTGCTCAACAACAGAAGGCCCTACATCATATCAGAACAATTTTACAATGTGCTTTGTGTTTTTCCAGCTTTTCCTTGCAAATATCCTAATTAATTTACATTTATGTGAAAAGGAGAACTCTTAATACATATTTATGTGCATTTCTATTAGATTACACATATGATACATGGTTAAGTAGGGGGAATTTATTACCATGTTTTCTTTTACCATACAGTGGATCACTCTGGTTTGTGAATGGAGCTACAGTGACTCCTACAGCCACAATTCAAAAACACAGCTTATAGGAAGATCAGTGGTTTACAGTTCCTACACTGATAACTAAGAGTAAACATTCATATTTAGACAGTTTATCATAAGGATAATTAGTGCTTACAGTTTGTTTTGGCCACATCACCATGCAGACTGCACACAGTCAAAGAGAACTAACAAAAGAACCTAAAATAGGCATCTGACAGCACATCCAGAAGCTTCTTGGAAATCTGATAGAAGCCTGGTCCATCTATCTATTCTGGAACATGCACAATGGCCATTACCTGTTTCTTTCGGTGCTCTGGGCTCTGTCCTTGTATTGTGACACACATTCTACTGTGTGAAAATGCGAAACTAGACCACTCAACTTCCAGTTTGGATGTAGCACATCATATGTGTCAATCCCTTCAAGGCTGAACAAGTAATTCTCAAACCGAGCTTCTAAATTAATACCTAGAAAGCAATACAGTGCATTTTCACATGGGCGCGAGTGATTAGATGTGCCAGCTCTTAGCCTCATTCTTTCAGTCAATAAACAAACAAAAAGGCAGCTCATCAGGCAAAGCATTGCCCTGTCTCACCCTCCAAAGTCCAGGTCAAATAAACTATGTGCTTCCCAGGTCTCTAAAAATAGAGCAAGCAGGCTCCCTGAGTCCAGAGGTTATACAGGAACCGTGCTGACAGACCTGTGCTGATGGGACTGTCCTGGTCAGCCGCCAAATCTAAACTGCATTAAGAGCTAGTCTGACTGGGCAGGACTTAAACACTAATAAAGAAGTGGAGCCTATGAACAACAGATAAAGCTGCTGTAAGAAAATACAAATTAGCCACTCTAAGTACAAAACTGGAGGTTTTGCGCGGCTACTGTGCAGTTTTCATTTGTCTTTTCAAAAAACGTCAAGTGTCACCTCTGTCTTTTAGAGCAAACACATAACATTAGGGTCAAATATATGTGTAAACATGGACAAAGCTGAGCTACAGTCGTATAAACTAAGGTCTGTTAGTCTGATTTTGACAGGAACATTTCCAGACCGACTAAAGCATTAACATGCTTTTTTAAAAGACATATTATGAGTGGGTGAATTAGTGAGTGATGATTGCTTTTGTTTAACTGGTATCAAACTTTTAAAGCGTATTTAAATAAATAAAAAGTGGTATGCAAAAAGTGGTATGCAGCCACAATGATAATAAACAGTTTTTTTTTTCTGCTCACATATAAGCGTGACACTTTTAAGGTCCTGCAATGATGCTGATTTATGTAAGAGTGTCTTTAAAAACAAACCAAGTGAAATAGGAGTACCACAGGACATTAATAGTATCAGACTACAACACGGAATAACATGGCTCTTCGATATAACATGTTAATAAATGACTGATGTGTAACTTTTTTTTTTTGATAATATAATTTGTTTATATGTGGGCTGAAAAGGCTACATTAGTGTGCTGTCTATGCTGTTGAGAACTGTGCTAAAGGTCAGTTCAACTCTCTGCATCTGTTTACAGTGCTTTTTTTGGAAGGGAACAAGTCTTCAAGGTCTGCTGTGGGTCATTTGGGGTCATCACTGGGTAGCTAAACACAGTGCTAGGAAAAAGAAAAGAGCCATTGGCCGAAGTGTCCAGGAGGACATAGTCTAAGCACACACACTAATCGAACTATACACACCAGATGATGACATCTCAAAGCATGCAGTATTTGCTCTCAAACAAATGCTCTCAAGTAAAAACAATATGGAAAGCAGACACAAGCGAATAAACTACAAGAATAAAACTGTGTTCGTGCTAAGATCACCATTAAAACCAAATTACAGCTCACACAGGCACGATCAATAGTCGGAAATAACTAGGTTTGCAGGTCCTGAAGGAAACAACAGTGCTGGCAAGGCAAGAAAATAATGGTATTAAAGTTTTAGCTAAAATTAGTGTTTAGATGCATAAATACAATACCAATGAAATGAAAAGAAACTATTAACAGAGTCTACACAGCAGTGGTTTGCACTGAATTAACTGTAGAGATCTGTGGAGAAGAAGCTGAAAAAGGAAAAAGAGGAATATCAATTCAGTGCTTGTCTTGCATGTACTCTGAAATGGTATAACAGAATGAAGAATAAATAGTTTTTTTACCCAAAGTTTCTTTAGAGTACACTCATTAAAAGAACAGTTTCAAATGTAGAAAAACTTAAATGTGCATTTCAGAGAGACACACTATTAACAGTTAAAGGGTCATGTTGTGTCCTTTTATGTAGCCCCTTTTATGCACTCTACCTTTCAAATGTTTGGGATTTGTAATGTGTGTGTGTGTGTGTGTGTGTTGTTGTTTTTTTTGTTGTTGTTGTTTTTTTGTTTTATGTATATAAATGTATTTGTTTAATCACAAACACGGTAAAACAGTAATACTGTAAAATATTGCTACAATTTGAAACAATTTTATTATCATTTAAAATGTCATTTATTCTTGTGATGGGGAAGCTGAATTTACTTCTGAATTGTCAGCAGCCATTACCCCATTTTTCAGTGTCACGTGATCCTTCAGAAATCATTCAAATACGACGATCTGGTTCTCAAGAAACTTGATGTCAGCTTTGAAAACAATTTTGGTGATATTTTGATGGAAACCATGATTAATTTTCCCCCAAAAAATGATTTTATGAATAGAAAGTTCAAAAGAACAGCATTCATTTGAATTTTTTTTGTAACATTATAAATGTGACCCCAAACTTTTGAATGATAGAGTAGGTTATTTTTACTACGCCTAGATAAGTATAGATCAGTACGATTGCTATAATGATTTTATATAAAATAATGATTTTATAAAACAGTTTAATAAACAATAAGCTTATACTGACTTAATTGATCAATTGATTTTACTCACAAGTTGCTGTTTTTGATGTATTTCATCAACAAAAATAGTAGGGCTGCCCCTTAATAGCCGATTGTTAATTGACGAGAAGAGGCTTGGTCAATCGACATTTTAATAGTTGCAAGGAAACAAATCCGCAGAAAGTGACGAAGTCATGTTACTACGGACAGATTATTAACAGCTGCTCTGTGTGGTAAATACTGTACTACAGGACATGCAAACGTTCGTTCCATTCATTGACCTGAAATGTGGCTTATCATCTGAAACATGTAAGAAGTCCGCTAGTCGCATCATTACATTAACCTAGGAAAAATGTGAGCTATTTAAGTGTTTGTGCGGAGTGTGGAAGCTGAACAGTAGCGAGTTCACTGTATGACAGCTGGTGCGATCTGCATTTAACTTAAAATACTCCGTCATTTTTGGTCATACAGATATGAGTAATAATCATGTCCTTCCTTGTCCTTCAAATAAACACACATGGGTACAATAGGAGACTCTAGCCTCTTGAACACCTCCTTTTGCCTTCTTTTGTAATCTGTTTGCACCGTGGGAGCATCAAACTGTTTAGATTCACTAAACAGTACAAGTTTGTATGTGTGTATTTATAATGCTGTGTGTATTTCAGTGTTTGTAAGTAGTAGCGAACACACACACACACCTTAAACACTACAGGAAGAGGGCAGAGGGGAGTTTTAAGAGGTTCAGACATTTGCTTCCTTTAGCTGGACTTTCTCACAGGCATTGTTGTGCTCTCCCAGACTTCTTGACGTCAGTCAGACCATGAGCATCACTTTCCTGCTTATTGATTCACACTGAATGAACATTCCCTGTCTCAAATGCAGCTCCCACGACCAGCTAAGAGTAAACACTTGAGGACTTAAAACATTAGCAAAATTCACTGTATTCATTAAGAGGCTTATTATTATTATTTACACCCAGTCTAACTAGGGTTGGGAATCAGAAATCTTTTCTGATACCAGAAACTGATGGTTAAGGTCAGGAATCGGATACTTATTGTCAAATAAAAATTTTGATTCCTCCTATAGATTCCTATGGCTTTTTTTTTCTTCATCTGTGAGGATCAGACCTAGCGATCTGCCAGGAATGTGCTCACTAATCGACATGCTGCAAAGTTTGGCTACATTTGCAATCAGAAGCCAAAAAAAAGCGTCACCACCAACATGACAAAGCAATTTAAAGAGCTTTAAAGATCGCAAACACGATTCAAACGCCAACGTGATTCTATTCCTAAACTACAGTGATTAATCTCTTTCTCTTCCATCTCAACCTTTGACGTGTGCGATCAATGTTGTGATCACTTGGTTCATCCGTGCAGTGTACAATCACACAAGCGTGATTTGAACATTTAAATCTGTGTTCACGCTGTTATTGACCTAAAGAGAGCAGCTGTCATGAATGAAACAGCTTCAGTCTTTTCAGCCACACAGTGTCATTATTTCTGTTTCAAACATTCAAATCAAAGACGTACTTGGATAAAAGTTTATAATTCAGATATAAAGTGTGTGTACGGTAGTGTATGGTAGTGATTAAATTAAAATAGACTAAATCACCTTTTGACAGTAATTTGACACCTCAGATGAAGATTTATTGATAACATTGTTACTCCAGTAGGTGGCGAAAAGGGGCTCTTAAAAATGTATTTGATTTTGAATCATACAAGAGATTGGTTCAAGAATGCTGATTAATCCAGTAAAGAAACAAGTACATGTGAGTGAGTGAGTCATTTAATCATTAATTCATAAATTACAAGTGATTTTGTTTAGTTGTCTAATCTCTCATGAGAGAGAACCACAACTTCCATTGATAAAAATAAATCTATAATGATAATAATCCAGATTCATGTAGTTATATGTTGCACACAAACAGTTCTTAAAGAGTTCAGTTTTTATGTAGCCTGTTGATTTTTGTTCATGTTATACGGCTCTAATAAATGGTTCGCAAAAAAGAGACACAGGATAAATGTTTGATATTATTTAATCACATTGGTAATCGAACAAAATCAGAATCGGTAAGCAGAATCGTAATTAGATATTCGGAATTGATAAAAACAACGATACCCAACCCTACGTCTAATGCAGATGGAATTGACAATAAAAGCTTTCATCTCATACACTACCATTCAAAAATTTGGGGTCAGTAAGATATCTATTTTGACAAAAGAAAAGGATGCAATAATTCAATTTAAAAAATGACAGTAAAGTTGTTGCTAAAGTTACAATACATGTCTGTTTCAAATAAATATTCAGCAAATAATCTGAAATAAAAAAATGTATCTCAGTTTCTATAAAATTATTAAGCAGCACAACTTGTTTTCAACATTGAATATACGCTTCTTGAGAATCAGATTATCATATTTTAAGGATTTCTGAAGTATTGTGTAATACTGAAGACTGAAACTTTTGAATGTTAGTGTATATGATATGCATTTGAACATTTCCTGAAGTCCCATGTTTTAAACCTAATCTTAAATGAAATCCTACAGAAATGTAGCAAATATACTGTAAAATGTCGAGGTACTTATAACACAACAACAGGACACACAAAATATTTTCCCCATTTCTTAATTTTCAGTTGAGAAGGTGGATGCTGTGGATAAAACTATATGTCAGCCAATAAATCAACAAAACATTACGTCATCATAGTCAAAGAAATAGTACGACCCAAGAACAAAATGTCATGAGTCATAATCATTTTGAGTCATTTGAGTCAAATATCAAAGATATTTTCAATGAAATCTGAGAGCTATCTGACCCTCCTTAGACACCCATGCAAACTGAAATGTTCCCGGGTCCAGAATCATTGTAAATAAATCGGTAAAACAGTAAAAAAAAAAAAAAAAAAAAAAGAATTAAGGGGATGGGTATTTAATTTCATATGGAAAACTACATTTGTTATATCTTCTATGTCGCCTTTGTGTGCTTCCACTGTAGCTCACACATGAGCTGCATGCATATGAATCTAAAGGCCACATTCCCGAAAAGCTTTTTATTGCCGCGGCTCGCTGTCTGATTACCCTCGCTAAATGTGTGTTACTGCTGCTCATAAGAACAGCCCTATCTGCACTGACATTTTGGGCCAGGTGAGCTAGTCTGGGTAAATTTCCACTAACTACAGTCTTGAGTTGTCGACCTGTCTCACGTACATAGTGTCACGCAGGTAGATAAGAAGAGAGAGGCTACTGAAGAGAAAAACAAAATATCTGAATGTATTAAATGGTTCAAGAGTGGATAACAATACATTTTCTTCTTCTGTATTCTTTGCATCGTAGATCAAAATGTCAAATGTCAATCTGATTATAAACACTATAGAAAGAGTATAGACTGAAATGTCTAAGAAATACAGCAACAATATGCCTTTGGTACAATAATTTCACATTTCCGAAAATAAATTCAATTTGGAAATGACATTAAATCATTATAATCTTCTTACTCAAATTGTTATGGCTACGATATAATTTACAATGAATCTCTGAATCCGCTAGTAAAAATGCTTCTTAAAAAAAAAAATATATATATATATATATATTTTTTATTTATAGCAAATTATATTGTCATCATGACAATCATCTTACCGATACTTAAATTGTTATGGTGATGATATAATTTGCAATGAATCTAAAAGTGATTTTCAATTTGAAAAACAGAAGCATTTTTACTAGTGGATTCAGAGGTTTGTTCCAAAACTGTATTAAACATAAAAGATATTTTGAAGAACAGAAAGTGGGAGCCAAACAACACTGGAGCCACAGACTTCCAGTATAGAGAATAGAATAGAACAGAATAGAAATATTGTTTTATGTCCACAGAAGACAGAAAGTTAGTTACAGACTTTTCTTTCTGTGTGAGGTCCTCCAGTTTTCATCTAGAAGATGTATTTTTTAAAGTGTTTGTTTCAAGTATTTCCAACATGCTGCAAAACCCTGTCAGATGTTAGACTGACATATTGAAGATGTTTTTGTTGCATTTCAAAATACTCTTTTAAAGCTGTTTATCAGATGTCCGTATATAAATAATGCCTTAAATAGCACACATTAATGTCCAAATGATGCACTCTTTCACGGAGATCTTAGTGATGCTCATGTGCTTACTGGGAAGTCCGGAATCGCCTTTTCCCAGTCTAGAGGATATTTATTTTATAACCATTCAACATCCTTGGACAAAACACGAGCCCAGCTGTTGTTGGTACCGAACCTGTATGACGCATAACTTCTTGGGATGGCCAGACTGGAATTTTCCATTCAGCACCATCGAGGTAAAGAACAGCACAACAATTAGCGGATGACAGAATGCGACCGGGTTTTTCTGAGCCCTGTTAAATAGAGCCATGTTTGTTTTTTTCTTTTTCTATAAGTGAGCAGGACCAGTGGAAAATTCCCACTCCGGTCCACAGGTATCAGACCACTGACTGAATGACCCCCCGTTCTTTGTAGAGGGATGGGTGCACAGGGATAATTCGGTTGTCAGGGTTTAACACACCAGCCCATTTGAATGCGTTCGCCCAAGCTGCAATGACACATTTCTTAGAAAATGTTATCTGCCCGCTCCCCCAACCGAATCTGACTGGGTACACCCATGTGCATTTGAAATGACAGGCTTGCTGAAGTTCTTGGGTTTCCCAATATGCTTGGTCTGAAAAAGATCCGTGCAAAAAGACACCTCCGACACCCGTCCATTCACGCAAAACTAAACTGAACCTGAATTATCTACTTTAAATCACTGTTTTCAACAGATGTGACTCTTGCAGTAGTTCCTGATACCGTCTTTGTGTATTCAGGTTACAGTACAATGTCATTGACGCATAGGCAGAAGAAAGCACTGTAATGCATAATACATTTCACGACCGCCTCGACAAGTCATTCAAAGTACGCACAAAACATTTACTTCCAGCTTTTACTAAATTTAACACAACTCCTGGGACTCAGTTACATTACAGTGTACCTTTACTCTGCTCACCGGCAAACCAAACATCCTCGGGGTAAACTAGGCCACATTACGCAGCAAAAAGCGTCATGTTGATGTCATAGCTGTATCACGTTTCTTTGGAACAGCGTCCTAGATCCTGATACTGATTCCCAAGCACAGACTGCAAGTGGATTTCAGCCTCACTATCACATTATCAGTTACTGGACGATACTGACGTAACACTAGGGTTGGGTACCGAAACCTGGGACCGGTACCTATGGAACTGGAATGAACAGAACCGAATCAGAATGCAGATTTCGGTGCCTCTTAAAGGCTTTCGGTCCTGATTCTCCGAAATGTATGCAAGAAGCATGGGTGTCGCTTGGCTTTTTTTAGCGGAGCTATAGCATTTAGCTCCATAAACTGTACACATGATCGCCTCATAGTCAGTCCTCTTAAATTTCATATGAAAACGGCGACAGACCTGTCTCCTCCCGGTCTTTCAGTGCGCTCTTCAATCTGCAGACAGCAGCGGAGCATGAGCAGACTCAAACAGAAACAGAGAACCCAAGGTGTGTGTTTATCAACAGATTTGTAGACTATCTGTATTTGTGCAGTTCTTTGTCATAAATACAGTTTACAAAAGGTCACGAGTGAGCAATTGGTTTCCTATCTAGTGTAAAGTTTACGCTCCGTTCACCGCTCAACACATCAAATCGAGTTTCCCATCTACTCTAAAGTTTTAGCTACGTTCACAGCTCAATGATTGACAGACAGATTCAATGATTGTGAGATCAGATCTCCATGTGGAGAACTGGCTGTTGTCAGACTGCTTGTGCATTCAAAAAATCTCACTAGTTTATTATTAAAATGAATGGCAAAATGTAAACTGATATTTCCTACTGACAAACTACAGCAAAAGATAGAAATTAGAATTAATGTTCTTTAATGTTATCCAATGTTATCCAAGTATCGGTTCAGGCACCGGTACCATTTTAAAAGTATCGAAATGGCACCGGTATCGTTAAAAACCAAATCGATACCCAACCCTACGTAACACACACTGGACAAGTTTATTTGTAGATTACAGGAACAATGGGAGTACTGGTAAAAAATGAGACCATCTTAAACCAGCATGAATTTACATACAGGTTCAGTGTTGCTGTAGCTGATAAATTAGAATATGCATGCTGTTTGCCTTCGAAATTTAACTGGCTGACCACATTACTGGTTACGTTAGGTCTTACCTGAGTCCCTAAGCAGGCCACCATCATGTGTGTGAGGAGTTTGGCAGCGAACATTAGGAATCTAGAGCACAGCACATGAGTCACAACGGCCAAGGCAAACCCTGCGGGTGAGAGACAGAAGCATGAGCGATGCATGATTTCTCGGTGGCATTTGTACCCTCACAATCATGTAGACTGTAATGAATTACCTGAGATACAAATGAAGCCAGCAGCATAGAAGGCCTCATTGAATGAAGCCAAACTTGTGGTCTCTGCATATGCTGTGTAGACGGACAGATGGGTACAGGCGCACTCCACGAAATTCTGACTGTCGTCCACCACACGACAGAACTGACCATCAGAAAGCCAGCTGGACAGGAGAAATCATATCAGGGTGATCATGACATGCCACGGATAATGTCAAATAAATAAAATAAAAGCAGTTACCCTCGACCACAAAACCAGTCATTGGTTGCACGGGTTATATATGTAGCAAGAGCCAACAATACGTTGTATGGGTAAAAATTATACATTTTTCTTTTATGGCAAAAAACATAAGGATATCAAGTGAAGATCATTTTCCATGGAGATATTTTGTGAATTTCCTACTGTAAATATATAAAAACATAATTTTTGTTTAGTAATTAGATAAACTTTAAAGGCAATTTTCTCAATATTTTGATTCTTTTGCACCCTCAGATTTCAGATTTTCAAATAGCTGCATCTCAGCCAAATATTGTCCTACCAAAAACAAACCATACATCACTGGAAAGTTTTGATTCATTTAGCTTTCAGATGATGTTTAAATCTCATTTTATTTCAAATTGACACTTATGACTGGTTTTGTGGTCCAGGGACACAAATATGTAAAACAAAGAACAAAATGAAACTTAATAATAATTTGTCATTATTGTGTGCCGTTGTTGGACAGATGCATTGTGCATCTCTAATTCATAATTATTCCTAGTACTTTGGGAAATAATGTTACTGAATATGAAGGCTCAGTGTGCCGTTGGTCCAGGTTGCAACATGAGAATTTGGTTCGTAGAATTTTTCAGGATATTTTAAGTTAAGTTCGGTGCAACAAATTTCACTCAATGGAGAAACACAGAAAATTGTAAAATTGGACTTGACTATCTGTTTGTCTAAATTAAAATTATGCAACACACCAATTTATCATTCCAAATGATCTCTCATTACTCTGAATTCCAGCTATTAAGCTGCCACTGAGATAAGTCTGCTGAAGAAATCATTTAGTCATTCTAGGATGTCATTTACATTACAAGAAATCACAGCTGCATAATAAATGCCTATGAATTTGAGAAAAAATGTCCAAACATTAAGAGAGAGAGAGAGAGAGAGAGAGAGAGAGAGAGAGAGAGAGAGAGAGAGAGAAAGAGAAATCTGTTATCTAAAGCATAATTCTGAGAGGGATCTGTTCTACATCAACTCCAACCTGGAGAGAATTCAGGGACAAACTGTATGGCTAATATTCTAGGCTAAAAGCTGTGAAATGTCCTCTAGAAAGGCTTCCTGGCCAAGAACACACCCTGCAGAACGTACTGAACTTTCTTGGTCAAATACACACAAACACATGTGCGTCCTACAGAGTGTGTGAGAAAGGCCTTAAACGACTTCGTCATGGCAGGTCCCTTAAACTCTCACCAATGAGTGTGAAATACATGGACAAGGCAAGCTTTACCACCAGATGGCCGGTCAAGTTCATTTGGATGAGTATTTTTTTTTTGTAAACAGGCATGTACACACAAATGTGTTTTCAAGTATGAATGAAGAGTATTAGAATGTGATATGTATAATACGTTTCTAAATACTAAAGGAGCTCCTATCCTTGTACACATCAAAATTTTTGCCATGCAGCTATATGCATGTGTTTTGTGATTACCTCTCGGCAGCCTGATTCCACAGGAGGCAGAGAGATTGGAGAGGTTTTCCACGTCGGTCAGGAGTGTGTATGCGGTAAACAACCTCTTGACTGTCAACAAGAGGCTTAGAGCCTTTGCCCTGAAGACTGACTGAGAAAACCTGCACAAACACACACAGATTATTCAGAATGGATTCAACAATTAAAAAACACTGAGAGTTGTAGTCAGTCAAGTGCAAATAAAATAATTATTTTAATAAGTACACATACATGATTTGTGAAGCCACTACATACGTCACATACGTCACAATTAAACTGAGAAAGAGAGACAACTTAAAATTTCCAACTCAACAGTGTCATCTGCTGGACACATGGGGAACAAAAGCTACATTCACTTTGTGAAACTGTCTACAACAAACACAACAATACAGTGTTCAGCACTGAGGGATACTGAGAAACACTCTTTCACCTTATTGTTTAATGCACTGGGTTTTGTGTTGGTGAGGAACCAGTGCTCAGTACTGTACTCAGTGAAGTGCACTTTTTGGCAAGCAGACGGGGCCATGCTGCCTCCTGGAAGGGCTGGTACCTCCAGCAGGTTCACAGGCAGGGTGAATGTGTCTGAGTTTGTCCCTGTAAATGTGTGGCCGTTGATCTGAGTGGGGTACCAGTGGTGAGCAGCTATGGTGAAATACGGGCAGGTGTCCAGTATGGTTGTGCCTCTGACGAATAAACAAAATCAGTGAATATAAGAATGAGCTCAGGTAAAAACAAAACAGAATAAAACATGAAATAATGACAATAAATAGATTCTTACTTCTTTCCTTCCGCCCCACACTCGACGTCTGTGAGCAGGCTGAAGGCAAAACGTTCTGCCACCTCCGCCAGCTGGCTCAGGCCTCGAGTGTCCACTCTGCTGGGGTTCGCCATGGCACACAAGAGGTCATAGGTCAGGCCACGGCTGCTGTCTTTAAGTGGAGTCTGCTCGCCGTCTTTCAGAATCTGTGAAGTGAGGGTCATTTTGAAAAGTCTGGAAACTCCATTACAGTTACATCAATTATAAAATCACATTTAGAAAATGTGTGTGGTGCTGCATTAACACAAAATTTGCAAGTATTAGCAGCAGTAGTAGTCATGTAGGCCTTAACAAGAACTACTACTAAGCAACACTGTAACATTTTACTTTTAGTTATTTACCAAAAAAGGGAACATAAAGCAAACCCATGTTTAAATCACAGAAACCCTGATTTGCTTATATTGTAGTACTTAATAGTGTGAAGTTGTCTGGGTGTTACTCTGCTACCAGCAATGAAGCGGAACAAAATTAACTGAAAAGACAAAGCATTGCTGCAACGACTAGAGTTTTTTTTTTTTTTTTTTACACAGTGGAGACTTGTGGCTGAACGTACAAGCAATGTACTCCCAAGATAAAAGATTTCAATGAACTTAAGGAACAAAAAAGCATTGTAAGGAAAGCTGCGTTAATTGATCTCTGGGGGCCAATATGTGGCCCCTCATTGTTTTTTAAACAGAATGTAGACCAGCTGGATTTCCTGAATCACTGTACTCAAAAATTGCTCAAGATCCGGCTAACTTTAAATAAAATCTCGGCTATCTAAAACCAAACAAACATGTTTACCATTCACTTAATAAATATACACTAATGATCAAAACTTTGGGTCTATTTTTTTTTTTTTTTTAGAAAGAATTCTCTTATGTTAACAAAGCTGCATTTATTTGATCAAAAATCTATGTAAAATCTAAAATGTGTTTTTATTTATTTTAATATTTTTAAATGTCATTTATTCCTGTGATGGCTGTATTTTCTATCTCCGTATCTTTGTCTTACTCCTCAACATTTCTCCAGTCTTCAGTGTAACGTGATTCTTCAGAAATAATTGTTGTATGCTGATTTTCACCTCGAGAAACATTTCACATTATTAGCAAAGCTACTTTTTCCAGTATTCTTTGATGAATGGAAAGTTTAAAAGGACAGCATTTTTGTAAAAAAAAAAATATATATATATTATAAAGGTTTAACACATTATAAATGTTTTTACTGTCACTTTAATCAACTTAATGTACCCCAGTGAATAAGTATCACTTTTCTATATATGTGTATATATATATATATATATATATATATATATATATATATATATATATATATATATATATGCTATCTATATATTGCTATCTAAAAAGGCATTACTTATTTACTTATATTTTTATTTTATTGTATGGCTTTAATGATTTTTATTAGCTCAAAGTACTTACTCCCAAAATGGAATGAAGACATTATTTTGTCAACTCTCAATCTGAGATCATCCTCAAAAGGATTTTCTTCAGACTGAGCAAACTTTAGGAGACTTAAAAACAAATGTTGACACTTAAGGTTTATGTCAAACACTTTCCACATTTGCTTACCTTGCTTAGTGCATCTAACACTGCAGTTAGCTGCTCTGGAGTGATTTCCTTACTGACTTTATTGATAAGCCCTTGAAGGACCCGATTGATGATGGTCTCATCCAGAGGCTGATGTAACTGGTCCAGCAGGGCCCATATTGCCTGAGCCTCCGAGTCTGAAACCAGAGTGATGTTAGCTAGCCCGAATTCTGGGTGAACCCGTGCACCACCAGTGGCATCAGAGAGAGCCACACGGAAACGTTTGGGTGTTGGGTTCGAAGAACCAATGTTGGGCGTGAGAGCCACGTCCAGCCCGGCACTTCTCTGTCCAATATCAAAAGTCAGGATGCCCTCCGCCAGGAAAAAGTCCTGCCCTGCAACAGCAGGCCAGATCAGAGTGGGTCCAATAGACTCAGCTTTCTGAAGCTCCTGTGAAAGCAGATAACACAGTTAATAATCAGATATTTACACCAAAAAATCCATTTCTGACAACCTTTACAGTAACTGTACACACAGAAAGAGGTTGATGGAGGTGGACAGTTAAAACTTTCAAATTCAGATATTATAAACATGCAGATAGATGATACAGGTTCTGTTTTTTTTCCTTTGAAGTATATGCAACATACCAGAAATAAAAAGTATTTCCTTATGTCTAAAAGTAAAACAGTAGGCAAGGAAAACTGAAAATATTAAAGGGGTCATATGATGCGATTTCAAGTTTAATTTTCTCTTTGGATTGTTACAAGCTCTTTGCGCATAAAGAAGATCTGTAAAGTTGCGACTAAAGTCACAAATCCAAAGAGATATTCTTTATCAAAGTTAAGACTTGCCCATGCCCTCCTGAAATGCCTCGTTTAAACACACACCCACATGTCTACGTCAGTGTGTGGGCAATGCATAAGAACACAGTATAAGTCATTATAATCAGTAACTATGTCCCCACTGGATGCAACAAATGCCTCGTTTGTAACGGGTTTTATTGGTTTTGTCTGGTTGTGCTGGGAGACAGATTCCAAATTAGGCTTTTTCAAAACAGGCTGCACTATAGCATGTTTAAAAGAAGATGGTACATAGCCCGTAGAGAGGGAATTGTTATCAAAAAATTGCCTATGTACCATCTTCTTTTAAACATGCTATAGTGCAGCCTGTTTTGATTATTATAGCCAAAATTATTATTATAGCCAAAATCCTTGGGCCAATAACATTAAAAACCTGTTTAACAATGCGTGTAGGAATAATGTCTTGGGGACTGTTAGTAGACTTCAAATTTTTTACAATCTCAGCTAAAATTGTGAGAGAAACAGGTTCAAACTGATAAAAAAGAGCAGAGCATGGAACAGTTGAGACTGATGGATCATAAACAGGTCACTGAATGGAAGATCTAGTATTGGCAATCTTCTCAATAAAGTGATTACAAAAGTTTTCACATGTTTGCAGAGAGGCATCGATACAGATTCAGGAGGATTAATGGCAGAGTTCAAGGTACTAAATAAAACTCTGGGGCTGCAACAATTTTTTTCAATAATATCAGAAAAAATTAGTTGGCCCTTGCTCTTTTGACCATTATCTGATATTTTGACAGCGAAGCCCTAAAAATGTCATAAGCAACTTGAAGCTTGTCCTTCTTCCATTTGCGCTCTGCGCGCCTACAGACCTGTCAGAGAGCACGAGTAGAATCATTTAACCATGGTTCTGATTTACATTTAACACACCTAACCTTTAGTGGTGCAATAGAGTCAAGAATACCAGTACATGCAGAGTTAAAAGAAGAAAGTAACTCTTCAGCACTTAAGTGAGAAGGAGAGCTTCCATGATTCACATAAAAAAAAGAACCATTACTGTAAAAATTACAAAAATCAAGAACAGTCACAGAATTCACTGTACGCAGCCGGCGCTCAGGTATACATGGTTTATCAGCAGGTCTTGGAAAGGAAACACCAAAAACCACAGACTTGTGATCGGAGAAGCCATTATCAATAATTTCAACCTCACATACAGATAAACCATAAGATATAAGGCCACAACCATCAGGCCATGTTCATGTGTTGGACCTGTCACAGATTGAAAAAGATTAAATGAATCTATAAGATTTAAAAAGTCTTTGGCCAGTGCGTTCGAAGGACAGCAAACATGTATGTTAAAATCTCCTAGAATGAGGATTCTGTCATAAATAGTTATAATTCCACCTAAAAATTTGGTAAACTCAGCAATAAACTCCTTGTTCAATTTGGGTGGTCTGTAAACCAACGCACATAGCACACGGTTTGTTGAGTCAACATGCATCAATTGTACTTCAAAACTAGAATAGACATCAGGCTGAAAGCTCAGTCCACCTAATAAAAAAAAAAAAAAAAAAAACTGATGCAAGTCCATCACCACGACCAGTAGTGCGGGGGGAATTAAAAAAAGGTACACCCCGCTGATACAAGCTTAGTAAAAGAGCTTAATTCTCCAACATTAAGCCAAGTCTCGGTCACAAATAAAAAATCCAGATTTCGTGAAGTGAAAAAGTCATTCAATATGAATGTCTTTTTATTAAACGATCTTGAATTAACCAGAGCCATTCTGACCAAGACCGAATCATGAGCCGCCTGTGATGCATAACACAGCGGGTGAAGGTATGGTAAGTCCACTCCACCTCTGCAGAGACGAGGCAAACATACCTGAGGGAGAACCGTGTCAAGTGCAGGTAAAACGGGCCAGATCCAGTGATACAGCGACTCCACACAGCGCCCAGAGCAAACGTGATCCGAAATCGGACAACATAAGTATATGAATGTGGAACTACAGAGGACCCCAGGTACAATTTCCATCAGGTGGAAACGCTGCCACGCTTCCCACGTCTACGTCTTCTTCTGGAAATGGCATCGGGCAGTCGGCGCAAACTTTCCAGTACAGAAGACGCAACCGTCTTACTCAGATCCTGCTTAATCAACTCAACCGAAATTGGAATGTCAAAGAGTGTTTTGTCTATCGTAGATAAGTGCTGTAGAAGCATGTTGAATAATTATACATAAAAAAGTACAATAACTAACAGCCAGGTAGGTCGCAGAAGGCTAGCCACACACACCGGCGCCATCTTTTGTAACATATGTATCATATGTTATGTGGAAAATAATGTGTTATTTTAATTTTAAACCGCATAAACACATTCATCACATTACCCCAAAATAGACAAGATAATGTTCTTTTTAGCAACGTCATATGATCCCTTAAAGGAAAGGAAAGGGTGTGCCAGAGGAAAAAAAATTCCAAGAGAAACCATTCCCACAGACTGATGTATTTTGGGCATTAAACCACATTCGACATGTCAAATCCTACTTTTCCAGTTCCACTATGCAACCATATATATATTGCCTTTGATGTATCTGCTGGGAACTCAGTGGCCTAATTGCTCATTGCTCTTATCTTCTCTACATTCATCATCTTAGCTCATGAATTTGACATCATCTCAGTCCTCTAATCACTAATGAGGTCACATTATGTAAAGAGGTCAGAGAGGGGTGTAGGCTGGGTACTGGTAGATAGACATGCACTTGCTCTTTGATTACAGCCAATGAGCAATTCATAAGAATAACTGAATTTTCCGCAATAAACTAAGCAATAAAGCATATGTTCTTTCTGAGTTTGCTGAGTTTGTACTGTATATGTATTCTCTGTGCCTCCTTGATTCGAAATCCGGTATATTATTGTGCTTATTGAATATCTTTTGTTATCTTGGGAGATGCTTCCTTTTCCAAATAAATCTCACCTGCATGCGGTACTTGACAGAGATAGTTGATGCTGTACTGGCATCCCTGTAGACCTGAAGACTGACGCTTGTGGCTTTGAGGGTGACCACAGGTAGTCTAGAGCCTTGGGCGAAATAGACCAGCCCCCGGGGGTCATCACTCTCCACCATGGTGACATTGGCAAAACGGGCAGTCTGGTTTATGGTGGCACCCTCGCCCACTTTATAGACCTCCACCAGGAACCAAACCTCATACTCTGGGTCCTGCAGTACACAGACCAAAAAACAATGAGTAAGATGGCCAGAGAAGCGGTAAAAGTGGATTCCTCTTAAGCACTACATAAATGATCATGCATTATCAAAACAGACAGAAAGTACTGAATGAGACTGAAAAGAAACATAACTGCAATGAAAAGGGAAAAAAAAAAGAGCACAGAACAAAACCATCAACCAAAAGCAGAGAAAGATAAGAATAAAAATAAATAAATCAAACAAAACTAAAATATGTTTTAAAAAGTAAAATCTGCTTTTAATATACCTTGTCTGGCCGGACCTCCAACCTGAGGGCACAGAGTACTTCTCCTTTTCTGCAGATAGATGTGCCTGAGGTCTGTTGCAGCTCTCTGGTCAGATTCACCCCATGACTGACCACCGAGTGAACTGTAGCGCTAAATGTGACCCGCCAAAACACCAGCACATCTTCAAATGCTCTGGAAACATGTAGAAAAGTGTTTTTTTAGCATGCACATCTAAAACTGAGTAACACTACAACACAACATCACAACATCATCTTCAACAGGTACAGTATTATACCTGTTTTCCTGTCTTTCCAGAAAGAGTGTTGCTGTCCTGTTCTCTGAGTCCTCATCCAGGATCTGACCGGACTGAGAGCTCAGTCTGAAGCCAACTATACCATTCTGAAGATCACTCCCTGTCACAGAGAAACATTAGTAGCTGAGCAAAAATATATACTGTCACTTAAAAGTTTGAAGCAAATAAGATTTCGCTTTCATTCTTTCTTTTCCTTCCAGAAATTAATACATTTTTTCAGCAAGGATGTAGGGGTCAGGGATTTGACCAAAATCTTATATAAAGATATGAGTCATTTTATTTCATGGTAAATATATATCACAATATAAATTTTACTTTTTTCTTTTTACTTTAAATTAGGTCTTTATGATTTTTGAGATTTATGAATTTTTGATACCATAGAAATTTCATAATTTTTGTCACCAGTGTCAATATCACAAAAAAGTAATACTAACGTAAATAAAATAAAATAAAAACTTAAAGCTCACTTAAGACAAATAAAGTCAGCAATTAAAAAAGAATAATAAACTAATTACAAGCAATTGGACAAAAAAAAAGAACTACAGTAGAACAACTAGGAAATGCTACATACAGTACATTGTATGAAATAATCAAATGTGCAAAAACAAGGCATATGTGTAAATTAAATGAATATTTCTTCTTATTAAAAGTTACAAAAGTGCTAGAGACGATAGTCCAAAATCTCTACCGGCTGACAAATTTCTACCGGTTGGTCGTGTTTGCCGGTGTATCACTGGCCCTAACAAGGATGCATAAAATGGATATGTGACAATAAAGACAATGTAACAAAAGATTAGTTTATAAAAAAATGTTGTTCTTTTGATCATTCTATTCAGCAAAAATCCCTGAAAAAAAAATTATATCACAAATCCCACAAAAGTTTGTGTCTTTTTTGATTAAATTTGTATATATTTATTTATTTTTTAGAAAATAATCAATTTAATGTGAATGGATATATATATTCGGATATTCATTCAGACAGCAGACAGACAGTCGATAGATCCTGAAGATTCTCACCCAGAATAATGATTTTGGCAAATGAAGTGAACCCCAGTTCATCTGGCACGCTGACAATCTGTGCTCCACCTGCTGCTTCGCTGAGGTAGATTAAGAAAGCCTCTTGCCCCTCCGGTTCCTGATCATTCAGTATGAGGACACTGACCTCCACCTCATTCTGTCCCTCCAACAGCGTGACAGTTTGGGTCTCCAAGGTAAAGTCTTCTCCTTCCAGGGCCCATGTGCCATTATGCTCCCGATGAAACTGGGCTGCATCCACCTCCGGGGTTCTGAGTCCTGCATAGGCTCTGATTTTGGCACTCACCACTCCTGTGAGCCCTGCCGACCTGCGTACTCTTAAGGCAAGCTTCTCTTGGGGGGCACCCTCCTGACTGTCTTCAGAAATCTGTATTATTGCTGGCCCTATACTTAAAAATCCACTAACCACATCGTTAGCACGGATGGTTATTCTAGCGATGCTATTTTGAGACACAATGCGAGGCTGAGCTTCGACTGAAGGCAAACTGGCACTGAGAACACGCACGCTGGTTAAGTTCACGTAAAAATCCTCGTCTGGTTCAGTTAGGGAATCGTCAAGAATAGACAAGCGAATGGCAGCAGATGCTTGGCGGGAATCGAACAGAAGCTGTCCGTCTGCTACCGATGCAAAGTCCCTGTCCGGTTGAGCAGTGCCGGGCCACGTCTTGTAGGAGATGCTGGAACGGTTGCTGCGGAAGCCATAAAGGCGCTGGACGTAGAGGGTGATGGTCTGCACGTCCTCCTCAATGACCAGCTGCCGAGAATCAGGACGAAACTGATATAATCCCAAAGGCTCCACCTCAGCTACTGTATAACCAGTCCTGCACATACAACACATACATCAAACCCAGAGATGGGACCAAGTCACACATGTGCAAGTCTCAAGTAAGTCTCAAGTCTTAACCTTCAAGTCTCAAGTAAGTCCCAAGTATTTTTTTCTTGGGCAAGTCAAGTCAAGTCAAGTCACAAGCTATGTCAAGTCAAGTCCAAGTCAAGTCACCTTAATATTGTTATTTTACCTGCAGAATCTGATCTTAATAAAGTTAAAAAACAAGATATAAGTAACTGTCAGTAAATTAAAATAATTTGGATTTGCATTGTAAATACTCATGTTCAGTAAAATACATCATGGAATCAAACAAAATTGTAACTTCCTAAAATTATTTATTTTTCACTTCTGCCAACAGTGTTTGAAATGTTTTACATTTTCAACATTGAGTCCATAAAACTAAACATCCAACAGACTCCTATCTGAACACCTCTCTCTCTCTCTCTCTCAAACACAGTTTACATACAACATTAAACTGTTACATTTCTCCTCTCTCTCTCTCTCTCTCTCTCTCTCTCTCTCTCACACACACTCTCTCTCTCAGAGTATAGAATATAAATATGACATATTTTCAGTTGTTTCATACTTTTTTGTTATGTACAGTACAGACCAAAAGTTTGGACACACCTTCTCATTCAAAGAGTTTTCTTTATTTTCATGACTATGAAAATTGTAGATTCACACTGAAGGCATCAAAACTATGAATTAACACATGTGGAATTATATACATAACAAAGTGTGAAACAACCGAAAATATGTAATATTCTTGGTTCTTCAAAGTAGCCACTTTTTGTTTTGATTACTGCTTTGCACACTCTTGACATTCTCTTGATGAGCTTCAAGAGCTAGTGACCTGAAATGGTCTTCCAACAGTCTTGAAGGAGTTCCCTGAAAGATGCTTAGCACTTGTTGGATCTTTTGCCTTCTGTCTGCGGTCCAGCTCACCCCTAAACCATCTCCATTGGGTTCAGGTCCGGTGACTGTGGAGGCCAGGTCATCTGGCACAGCACCCCATCACTCTCCTTCTTGCTCAAATAGCCCTTGATGCCTTCAGTGTGACTCTACAATTTCCATAGTCATGAAAATAAAGAAAACTCTTTGAATGAGAAGGTGTGTCCAAACTTTTGGTCTGTACTGTACATAACAAAAAAGTATGAAACAACTGAAAATACGTCATATTTATATTCTGTACTGTGTATATTACATATATATATATATATATATATATATATATATATATATATATATATATATATATATGTAATATGCACTTGTCATGATTGGGTAATCGCGGCAGCTACATTAGTTTTTCTGATTAATTGTTTTGCTCTATGAGAAAGACAAGGTAACAAAATATTCGGGGCTTATGCCCCCTTAGCCCAACCCTAGCGCCGCCCCTGGAATGCGTTTTTTTGACGGCCTGCTAGCGGATCATTAGGGGCCGTTCACATCACGTCTTCTGTGCGCGCAAGTTCGTTATTTCCAATGTAGGCGCGCGGTATGCGCGCTCATAATGGAAGCAACGCGCTCAACATCTAAACTTTTCAGAATGCCGCAAGCGCACCGCAGGTCATGTGACAATAACTAACCAATCAGCTTCATCCTTTCTCGTATCAACGTTGAAAGCTCAGCTAAGATGAAGGAACAGCTGTTCATAGTTGTATATGGATTGCCATTTTGAAATGAATTTAGTAGCAGAGCTACTGCGAGCGATTTTTAGTGCTGCAAATCCATTTATCCTTTGCTGAAATTTCCACGTTTTCATTGAGAGAGAGCGTGTCATGGATGCTTAGCAACGACAGACTCCCCAGGAGCACTTCTGCCCGAGTGCTTTGGAAAGAAGGAGAAAGCGGCGCGACTAGCGTTTTCCACGCGTTTTTAGGCGCGAACTATTGAAGACAAAAGCGATGACCCTCGGTACCTCTCAGGCTGACATGTTGATGTGATGTGATATCTGATTTAAGTGGGCGTGGTGTGTGTAAGGTAGAGGGCATGACTGATGATAGTGTCCTGATCCAGTCACGACGCTATTCTCAGCCTGCGCTCCAGCTGAGTAATCAACTTTATTTTAAAAAATAATTTATATATTTTATATTCAAAATGAAAACATGATGTGATTAACACTCAAGTCATTCAAGTCATCGTGTCTCAAGTCAAGTCAAGTCCCGAGTCTTTAACTTCCAAGTCCGAGTCAAGTCTCAAGTCCTAAAAATAGCGACTCGAGTCGACTCGAGTCCAAGTCACCAAGTCACAAGTCCCCATGTCTGATCAAACCATACAGATGTGCTAATGAAAACGGGGATATTGTTTTTGAAAGAGCGCAGTTTTACCTGAAACGGGCTCCACCAGGTGAATCTGACTCTACAGAGGTCAGGTAAACAGCGTGTGCTGTGACAGCTGACATGTTATTAACAGCACTGAGAGAGATCACCTCACTCCTCTGACCGTGGGCAAGCATTACTGTGCCTTCAGGTCAAGAGAAAAAGAAAAATCAGACTAGTGATGAGTCAGTTGATCGTTTCTGGATCTTTCTCATACATATGGACTCATTTCTCTCTAACCTGATGTTGGCGAGATGTCCCCTGGCTGGTAGCCTGGTGGAGTTTGGCCAGGAGGAAACCCAGAGCTCCATCGGACCGTTATGTTTCCATACAGGCCTGTCCGTGTCACCAGCACCTCACACTGGCCACTCTCTATATCTGAGACACGCAGGGCCAAAGAGGCAAATCCTACCTGTGGCACCATGAGAAACCATGTATTGTAAATTAGGACTATTAAAATTATTCATTAAAGGAATAAATTATTGATTTGTTTGTTTGTTTGCATTGTGATTATTTTCATTAAAATTAAAGGAAAAGTTTAGCATAAAATTAAAATGTTGTCATAATTTACTCCAGCTTACACGTTTGTCATTCCAAACATGTGTAAGTTTGTGTCTTATGTTGAACATGAAGATGAAGATATTTTGAAGAATTTTGAAAAAGCAAAATAATTACTATGTGATGCAATCAAACTTATAGCAAATTACTTCCATAGTAGTGAAAGAAATAGCATGAAAGTCAATGGAGACGATCAGTTGTTTGATTACCAGCATTCTTCAAAAATATCATATTTTATGTTCAACATAACACAGACAAACAGGTTTTATACTGTCTTTTGATTTTTGGAGTGCAATGTGACCATATTTTGTGAGATTCCATAATACCCATTTGACATTTTAGCCATGTTTTAATAAAATGCATAAATAAATGAACAAATACTAACTAAAAGTCTGTGACATAAGCCTAAAATAAGTTTTATTTTATTTTGTATTCATATTTTTTGCAATGAAATGCATCCTGGACCATTTTTGTGAGATTGCTTAATATCCATTTAACAACACTTCAAACATTTATATATATATATATATATATATATATATATATATATATATATATATATATATATATATATATATATATATATATAATGTAAAAATAAATATGATATTAATTAAATAAAAAAATACAGATTAAACCACAAGTTTTGTAATACTTTTGGACAACACAATATTGGCAAACCAGTATTAATCTATTAACTGTGCGCCATCTGGTGGTGATATCAGAATGGTGTTGAACGCAATCTCACCTCAGCATTAGCTGCCACTTCAGGAACAGAAACGGTGGCCAGCTTTGCTTCCAGCTGAATTCTGGGAGGGGAACTAAGCAAGGGTCCAATCAGCGTCACATCCGTCAACTCAACGCTAAAGTTAAAGCCCGTCGCAAAGAACACCTGTAGTGGAAGCATACAAAATATCAATAAGGGTCTTAATAAAATTAACTGGCTTCTTACAGTCCCATATTTAATTCAAAATACAACAAATCACACACCTGGCTACTAAATGGCACTCTAACGTTGGCCTCCCGTTCTCCGTCCTTCACCAGTATGTTCCCAGTGATTGTGTCCTCTGTAAAACTCTGACCAGGGGTGGTAAAACCGATTCGGTACCCCACACTGGCATTGCCAAACGCCCCTGCCAGCCTGTTCACACTGATAATGAGGTGTCTACTTCGGTTGGCCACGTTAACAACCACTGACTGGTTTTGAGAATAAAGGACAAACACCCCGTGGGGTTCGTCATTGGCCCGGACCTTCAAACGGGTACTGCTGCGGTCTGCATCCAGCTCTGCGCCGCCCTCCACAGAGATTAGACGGAGGATGTATGTCTCCTCCAACTCAGGCACAGAGTCGGGGAGCAGGGTGAGGACTATCTCTGCCACACGCTGTCCTGCCAGGATAATGACAGAACCCTTCAGGGCAGCAAAGTCTCCTGATGTGTCTGCATCACTGAGGATTTCCCAGAATACCTGGGGGATATAAAAACAAACAATTATTCGGCTTGAAACCAATTTATGAACATTATGAAAGAACATTACATCAAATTTTAGTACATAAAAACACCAAATATACATACTAAAAGTATCTCTGAAAAGTATAAGGTTTATAATTTTTTTCTTTTTTTTTAGATGGAAGCATCTTATTCTCACCGAAGCTGCATTTATTTGCTTGAGAATACATTAAATCAGTAATATTGTGAAATATTACAACTTAAAATAGCTTTTAAAATGTAATTTATTGCTGTTATGAAAAAAAAAAGAAATTTTTCAAAGCCTAACTGACACCAAGCGTTTGAACAAAATACTGAATACTGAATTAGCGGTTGTTTTCCTACCGTGATGTTACCCATGACACCCTCTCTGCGTGTAATAAGGAGGGATATTTTGAGGGGTCCTTCGCTGTCAGAAGGCTCACTGTAAATGCGCTCTTTCAGGTCCTGTTCGGTGAACTGCACTATGCCATTGGGGTCTCCAAACTTCTCAATCTAGAGAAGGCACACATTGTACACCGTTGCTAAAATGATCCATTGCTGTATTTACAGTTTTATTCTTTGCTTTTTAGAGGTCGTCACTTTCTGTGCTGAGCAGGACGAGGACGTACCGTGAGTGTGACAGATCCGGCTCTGGGATCAACACCCATCTCTCCAGAGAGGATACTGAGCGTGACAATGAATTTCTCCATGACTTCCACCTCGCCATGAGGAAGGATCTTCAACTCAATGCTGCGTACACCCCCTTCCCCGTCTCTGAAACTGAACGTCCCGTTCACTGGTTCACCAATGTCTGTGTTTACTGCTGGTAAAACCTCATCTGAGTTTGGACCTAGAATCTGCCATATTACCTGAGGGAGACAACAGAGGAAGAGGATATGACACAAGCAGACACATTGAAACCATGGTGACTGCTTTAAGACTGCACAGCAAGTCCCCTAAAATAATCAACCACATCACTGTCAAATCAACTCTTCATTTTGTTTTTTTCCTAAATGAAATGTACAAGAAACATGAAGGTCTGTACTGTTCATGTTCTGATCCATCAAAATATTCTACAATCCTCATTTAGCACATTTTTAATTACAGACAGATCAATGGAAACATCCAGTTTAGAGTCTGTCTGTCCTCCAAATGCTTCCCCACATAATACTAATGATATTTTATGGTTCTGGAAGTGTGAGGTCATAGTCTAGACGGGGCTCACCGTGGCGTTTCCCAGCAGCCCATCCGCTCTCTCTACAAACAGGGTCAGTCTGAGGGTGCTGTTTGGGTTTGGAACAGTGATGGCGCTTTGGTTGATGAATCGTACAACACCATTTGGCGAGTCACTCTTGGCAATTGTAATTCGTGCAATTAGCTGAGCTCCAAGTATGGCACCTCCTGTGGCACCAGTGAGTTGCATCTCAAATATCTCATTAAATTCACTGGGTGGAAGACAAGAAATGATTCAATGAAATATGCTACAAGTTCACAAAACTCATCAACAGTACAATATTAAATCAGTTAACCAACATCAAATAAGAGCATACAGTATATAGCAAGTTAATAAGCCCATCCTTACCTCTCTGTGTCATCCACTATGGAAACATTGATATAGCGGAGGATTTGGCCCTGCTCAAAGGTGACGGAGCCATTGAGCAGGATGTAATCTGAATAAGGTTGAGCAGTCAGACCTTTGGAGATAAACTCTGCTGTGACCTGGCCATAGGATCCAACACGCCTCAGTACAGGGATGGACAGAACTCCTACATCCTCCTCAACTGAGACATACAAATAATTGGAGAGACTGACAACAAATATATGTATGCACCATTCACTTTTACATACCAGTGTTATTTTATCTGCATACTAGTATAATATTTAAAAACATTTTCAAGTTTCAAGTTTTTGTAATTTTGCAATATGCTTCTGTCACTGTTACCTTTTTAAAAATATTTCTAGTTTTCATTGTGTATTTAATTCAATTGAAATTTTAATGTGATTTTCTTTAGATGTTAAAATCATTTCTACTTTTTAAATCTAAACATTCAGAGAGAACTATTAAACGTAAACTCTCAAAATGAATGTCTGTTTTTCATATTGGACATTATAAAGTTGTGATGTCTAAATTTACTTGTAACATTTAAAACTAACAACAGTATTAAAACCAAAAAAATAAATAAAATAATAATAATAATAAAAAAAATAAATAAAAAATAAATTGATCTTTAAAATTGGCCATTTATCGGTTGTCATCCATAAAATGTAGGGGTGCTCCGATCACGATCGGCCGATCATTAATGCGCATCTCATCAGTAAAGCCGGTTCTCTAATCAGCGGATAATTCCATCAGGTGCGTGATTTCACATAGAGCAGCTGTTACTACACAGAGCCGTTGTTAACTGAGAAGATGCACCAAAAAACGCTGAAAATGAAGTGGATTTGCGCATCTTCTCTATTAACAACGGCTCTGTGTAGTAACAGCTGCTCTATGTGAAATCATGCACCTGATGGAATTAACCGCTGATTAGATAACCGGCTTTACTGACAAGATGCGCATAACGATCAGCCGATCGTGATCGGAGCACCTCTAATAAAATGAAAATAATTATAGGCCAGAAGTTTAACTATACATGTTTAAGTGAAGACTTTAATGACTCTTTTAATTTGAAGAAATAAATAAGGAATGCATAAAAGTACCAGTGATGTTGACATATTTGGGGTCAAACTCCAGGATGCCCTCAGCATTGTCATTTTTCTGGATAATCACCATGAGGGAGGAGAGATTGCCAATAGCCGGAGGCTGGTCAATCTGTAGGCTGTACTCTCTCACTGTAAAATCCATTGAACTGAAAACAAAACGGAAAGAAATAAATTTGCAGTATGCATAAAAGCAGCTAGCTCATGCTATTTCAAGCTACCGCATGACTTGGGTTTCAGAGCGTAGGCTAAACTCTACCTGGCATTCAGAAGCTCTACTAGTGTAATGTTGAGGAAAAACTCCTCTGGTCCTTCTGGAAGGTCATCATCGAGAATAGTCAGCGTAATGACCCTTGAGCTCTCCCCAGGCCTGAAGAGCAGCCGACCAGAGGACTGTCCAAAATCCTGTCCACTGATCGCAGTTCTGCCTTCTGTGTGGAAACTGACCCACACGCTGCCAAACAGGCCCATGGAGCGAACAATGGTCACGTTTACCTGGTAAGAGCCAAGACAGTGCTGGAGAATCAACTACCTCTGAGTAAGAGTTCAAAGATATCACCATTCCCATCTACTACAACTGATTCTAGGGAAACTGTAATGATCAAAGCTAACTTTGCATAGCCAGAGCTTACCCTGTGTGTTCATTTTTAATTAAATATAGTCTTATTACCTCTGAACTACTCCATTAAACTCAACCTTGGGTTCATTAATTGTGACACAAAGACTTCATAAAGAAAACTTTCCAGTGTTTTTTTGTCATTGTATCAATGGTTGCTAGGCTATAGCTTTATGGATTTTTTTTAAGTTTCAATGACTTTCCCAGTCAAGAGGAAAAGGTCCTCTGGTTGTGGTTTGTGTCTCATCAGTGCTAATGTCATGCAAGGGGTCTCACAGCTCTGTCCTCCTCAGTGGCACGCAAAGAGGCTTGGGAGAAGGAGAAGAGCCCATGGGGAAGGTCACTGGCAGCCATAGTGATGGTGGCAAGTTGTCTGTCAGGGTTGATTTCTGAGCCTGGGGTTAGAGAGCTCAGTCTTAGCTGATATACACGGCTTTCTTCTGGGATCTCATCATCTAGTGCCTGCAGGAAAAGGGAGAGAGAATCAATTTTTAAAGAATTTTTTATAGTTTACATGGCAGAAGTTTACAATTTATTAGTTCGTACAATTTTTGTTTTTAAAGAATTTAATACTTTTATTTAGCAAGGGTGCATTAAATAGTTTAAATGTGACACTAAAGCCATATAATCTTTTGAATTTTCTATTCATCAAAGAATCCTGAAAAAAGTGTGATGGTTTACATATCTTAAGCAGAACACCTGTTTTCAAGTACAAAAAATCGCTCTCGATCAGCAAATCTGCATCTTGAATGATTAGTGAAAGATCATGTGACGCTGAAGACTGGACTGATGGCTGCACAAAATTCCGCTTTGCCATCGCAGGAATATATTACATTTCAAAATATATTAAAATAAAATTTAAAAGAGTCAAAATTTAGAATAAATTGTAATAATATTTCATAATATTACAGTTTTCACAGTATTACTGCATTGCTGTTTTTTTTATCAAATAAATACATCATAGTCAGCATAAGAGAGTTTCATTTTTACAACTCCAATCCCAAACTTTAGAATGACCATGTGTATTTCTTAGCTGTTTTACCGTCAGCTGAATTGTAGCTGCAGACTGGCGGTCTTTCATGACAACTTTCCCAGAGGTCTCCTCAAACTCTGTATCTGCAGCTGTGGTGATGTTCCAGAAGATCTGAATTTCACCAAAGATGCCTGGACCTCTTACAAGACTGCAATTGATAGGACACAATTCATCTTCATATTAGGGCAGTGTTAAGGAAGTACGTTTTGGTATTTTTGTTTGTGAATTCTGTTTGATGAAAAATTAAAGATCCAGAAACCTCTGTTGGTTGGAGAAGGTGAGAAGTTTACCTGACCAGAGCTGTTCCATTGTAATTGTTTCCTGGCTCGCCAATCAACACATTCCTGCTGGAATCAGCTATTCCTACAGTTCCCAGGGCACCCATATCAGCTTGAATTACAACCGTAGCAAAACCTGATGAAAACAAAAAGTAACCGATGTAAAAAGATGACCTGCAAGAATATAGACAATATACTGAAATATACTGAAATATCCTGCTCTATGAAAAAGAGAAACATTAACGTTCAGACATTTTTGAAGACAAGAAACAACAACTGTTTCCCAGATGTTATCAGTAGTGATAATATGCTGACAAACCTCTGACTGGATCAATGACAGGCTCGTTCTTTGGAGAGAGCAGCTGGATAGTGAATCTTTCCTCTCCCTCCAGAACAGCATCGGCCAAAGCCTGAACCACCAGAGTTTTCTTGGACTCAATCTACAAACAATAAAACAATTTAACAACTGTGATTAGCTCACTGTGGCACAGGTAAAAGTGCTCTTCAATTCATTTAAAGTGACAGTTCACAAAAAAAGGAAACTTCTGTCATACATTACTCACCCTTGTGTTGTTCTAAACCAGTAAGACCTTCGTTCATCTTCAGAACACAAATTAAGATATTTTAGATGAAATCCGAGAGCTTTCTGCCCCTCCACGAGAGTACCGCGCTGAATGCGTGTGTTGTTGCTGATGCACTTGCATGCATCGTGGTATAAGAGAAGAATCTGTTATATTAAGTCATGGTGGTGATTTAGTAAACTAAGACCGTGGTAGTACCCTTGCATTCTGTGGAGGGTCAGAAAGTTCTCAGATTTCATCAAAAATATCTTAATTTGTGTTCTTACGGGTTTGGAACGACATGAGGGTGAGTTATTAATGACATAATTTAAATTTTTCGTTAAACTATCCCTTAGACAATTGTCATATTAATATTCGCCGCCCATACTTACGCCATTAAAAATGAGAGTTCCATTACGAGGGCTTAGGTCATCTCTGCCCTCTTCCTGCAGAAGCCATATCAAATGCACCACTCCTTCACCTCCTGAGCTACGCACTACGGTCAGTGTAGCTAAAGAAGCGGGGTCATTTAGGAACCGTGGCTCAGACACAGACACCTGAGGCAAGATAAAGCATGTTACTAAGGTTCATCTTTTCAGTCGAGCTATTTAAGGCTTTTATAAAGTAACCACAAAGGCATTCTAATCTAATGGCAGTAGTTAAACACAGGGTTACATCTTACCAAAAAAAGTTGCCATGAAGAAGTTCTAGCAAAAAGTTACTTTAGAGTTAATACAGAAATGCCTCAGATATCCAGAGTGGACCACACACAAAATCACTAGTACAACAATTAAAACACATTGGCTAGGCTGCAAAATGGTAATATAGAACTAATATTATAACTATTATTTACCATTAGCTCTTCAAACCCGAACCGACCAAAAGGAGAATCATTGGCCGGGATGCTGACTACCACTGCTGTCTCGTCCCCCAACCTCGCACCTCCAAGGACTCGAACCAGTTTCACCATAAACGTCTCTGTGGGCTCCACAACTGTGTCATCAATAATGGTGATCTCAATATAAGCCACTGCCTGTTAAAAATAGATCATAGATAAAATAGAACTTAATGACAGATTCAGTAGTAACATAATAAATTCTACAGGATATATATTTCTGATTTGAATCTTTACCTGTCCATCTTGAAAGGTAAGGTTTCCAGAGGAAGGACTAAAATCTTCAGTGTTGGCTGTGACCGTTTGCGCCTCCCAGTAAAGCACCAGTCTCCCAGATCTACCGGCCATTCGCATGACAGCCAAGCGAAGGATGTTTCCAGGTGATGGCACCTCAAATGCCAGCACTGCCCCAGAAACATCCTAAAAAACAAGGGATCGCAGAGCATGTTCATTTTTCATTCAGAATAAAACTGGTACAAAAAACACAATTAGAATTAATTGTGAATCAACCTTTGAGACATTAAAACTTAGGACTCCTCTTGGATCATCGTTCTCTTGGATGGTGACCTCAGCTATCTCCAGACCAGGTCTCCTCACACTGGGCTGAGCTGCTCCTGTGTCTCCTCCCAACAGTTCAACTCTAGTGATGTTTACAAGGAATGCCTCAGCCAGTTCAGGAACATCATCCTAAAAGCAAACACATAAACCATATACCATCCAAGGATTAATCCAATTTTAATCCATACCTGCATGCATATCACATACTGCATAAGTTAAAACCCCTAAGAGACCTCATACATCTTAAATTAAGGAATAATTTCTTTAGCAGATTCTAAGAAGCATCCAAAAAGCCTATGTACAATTCATTCTAAGAACACGCTGATTTATGTCAGTAGTCTGAGTCATAAACTTTCAGCCCAAACAAATTCAACATGTGGTTTTTGGGGCTGGACAATATGCAAAAAATATCTAACGACCGCTGCAATTTACAAGGCACAAGCTATTCCAGGAACAAACTGAAAAAATAAAATGAAATAAAAAAGTGGGGTTTCTGTGGTGGTTATAGTAACTGGCTGTTGGCTCGTGCTGTATGAGGTCAATCAGCTTCAGCATGGTGTGTCCTCAGAATGAGTGACCTGAGACTAACTGGGAATGTTTTTGCAAGACGATCCATGTATTCATTCATATATTCAGGCTGCATTTACTTAATTAAAAGGACAGTGAAAACAGTAATACTGTGAAATCTTTATTAGATGGCATCTCAGTGAAGCAGTCAGATTAGTTGGGTTGTAATACTCACCGGCAAGATGGTAACAGATACCAAGACAACAGTAGCATTTTCTTTCATGATGACTGTGGCTTCTTTGGCTACATAGTCAGTTCCCTCACTAGCCTGATTAACAGGTGGCAGGTGGAGGGCCGCTTTGGTGGTGTAGTAAACTAATACATCCCTTGATGCTCCTTGATCTCTCACAATGCTTAGTGTAATGTTGCTTGGGCTCTCTGAAGTGAAAGCAATAAAAAAATTGTAAATAATTACATCAGTGTATTTCAATATATTTCATATTATAATGAATTGGGCAATTATGTAAAAACAAAAAACTAAATTTCTAAACTAATTCCAAGACTAAGTATATGACTAAGACATTTGTATATATTTCTTATCAGTAATTTGGGTTGCAGAGCAATGTTTTTGGCTGTCTTAGCCATTCATACGCTGTTGATTATATCATTGTGCTACGTTGAACTGAGACAAAGTTAAACACAAATGGATTACTTGGAGGTTCTGGCGTAATGAAGTACTGGGAATCGAGATGCCAGCCAATGACTCCGTAGGGTGAACCATTTGCTCTAATAGTCAGGTTTGCTTGGGTATGCTGAGGGTCGATCATGGCTCCTCTGGACGGCTGTATTATCCCAATCGTCATGACCTTGGTCAGGACAATGGTGACTTTTTCTGCTAACTCTGGAATATCATCAGCTAATACATTCAGTGAGATGGTAGCAACAGCCTGGCTCTCAGAAAATGTCACCTACATGCAAAACAGACAGAGGATGTAAAGAGGTCTGTAATTCATTCGTAGTACATTGTGGTTATACCATACGCTGACATTTTGTTGTCCCAATTGGGAGGTTCTTATAATAAGTCTGAATAACAGGTGCTTTAAATAGTACAATGTTTTTGTAAACAGATGCTTGAACATTTTAATTACATATGTAACTGCTGCTACAAATGGCAGCTTATAGTTAGAGTTGTGATTTTGGACTAGAACAACAGTCTGCGATACAAATGTACTATTTAAAACATGCAGTTCAGTCAAATGTTATAACTAAAACAATTAAAAACAGAAAGCAGCAGCTCTTACCACTCCTGAAGTGGGAAAAATGTCCTCCAGACTACCAAAGGCGCTCCAGTGTACTGTAAGTCTGCCAAACCTGCCTCTCCTCCTCTCAATGCTCAGAGAAACAGGGTTATTGTCCTCCAACTCATCCACCTCTCGCATTAAAGAGTTCTGTACACAAATATATTCCTTGTATCATCAACAGTGCACCAACCGATGTCTTGGAATTTAAATCTGACAGTACTATTACACTGTTAAAGATCACGCCATATGAGTTTTACTGCATATTCAGATAACAGCATCTGTGAAGCACACAATGTATTCTGATCTTTATACCTGTGCAAAGCCTATAATTCCATAAGCATCATCATTAGCTGGAATGAACAAGGTCACTTGACCACCAAAGCCAATTTCTGCCCCTCCTTTGGGGTTCTTGAGGCTGACACGAAAATGTTCTTCCTCCTCAGGAACATCATCATCAATTACATTCACTGCTATTTCTAGCTCACGGACACCAGGTTGGAAAAAAAGCTCTCCTGAACTGAGGATAAGAGATGAAAATACCAATGACCATCAGCATTACACAAACATTTAAATATAGAAATCAAACTGTTTACTTAGGAATGGTAACATACTTGGGGATGAAGTCAGATTGGTTGGAAACTGAGGTCAGCTCATATACAACAGAACTTGATTCTCCAGTGGCTACGATAAGACTTTTGGTAGAATTGAGAGAAGGAACAAGAAGGTACAGGAATTGTTGTGCAGACGGAGACTGCAGTACTTCAGCAAACTGCCTCAGATCTGACCTCCACGAGTACAGTGCTGAACCTCTTAGACCCGCAAGCAACAGGTGAGCTACGACAAAAAGAAACTTGTAAATCTAATTTCTCAGTACAGATAGTTTTCCTGTATACTGTAAATGACACAAAGCCTGAACAACAGATATGCTTGCAAGGCAAACAAATAGTTAAATATACAAGTGAGACGAGACGAATCAAAATTTATGCGAACAAAATGATTGTGCTGTTTTATTTTGTGCATGTGCTACTTTTTTCAGGAATCAATCAGAAAGTTCAAAAGAATAAAGCAGAATATTATCAATGTAAAAAATATTTAATATCATAAAAATAAGCATTTAATATCACTTTTAATTGAACGCATCCTTGAGGAATGAAATGATTTTTAAGAAAAAAATAAATAAATACATTAATAACTGTTACTTGAGGCAGTGCAGAAATGTATTTTGTATGAATGTGGGTGTACATGAAAGAAATAGAAAGAAATAGTCTGTATATTAGCCATAACCCAACCATTTTTGAGGAATATCAATGCTGTACCATTTAGCAAGTGCTATTATTATGACATGTAAATTGAAATACCAGTAAACTAAGGCATATAATTTTGGTAAAGACAAACTATAGGTAAAAATACGCTTAACAGTGGAAACACACTAAATGTGATATTATTTAAACAGACTGCACAATATTGTCTGGCAACTCACATATTCCAGAAGGAGGGGTAAAGGGGTGGACTGAAAAGAGGCCGGGAAATGAGATGGACTGAGTCTGCTGGAAGAAGTTCTGCTGAGAACCCCACATAAACACTTCACATTTTGAGCTTGGACCTTTTCATGGTGAACAATAAAGACAATGTGAATGTTAGATTTTGATACAGGGCAGCAATGCTCATACAGTGTCGAAACATCTTCGAATTTAAAATACACTTGAACTATAACACTACATATGATACCTTCAGTAATGATGAGGAGGAACGTATCTCCTCCCATCTGAAATGTTTCCACTTGATTGACTCGAGCACTGACTTCTAAGGTTTGAGGGGTTTGGAATCGTCCATTACTCCACTGGTATATCAGACACGGCAATGCCGTTCTGTTCCTGCACACAGCCAGGTGCTGTACATTACTGCTGCCTCGTCTGAAGGGTACGGCTGTGGTAATGTCTTGCAAGTCAAGACTTTGACGAAGGGAGAATGAGCCTCCATCCCACACAAAAATCTTAAGACAGAGAGGAATGATCTCAGTAAAGTATTTCTTATGATTGCTATTTGAATGCTTCCAATTAGAACTCCAAGTTTGTATTTTACATGTCAGACTGAGTGTACCTCACTAGAAGCAATCAAATATTGCTGGAGTTCAGTGGAGAAGTGTTTAACGCTGAAACTGTTCACAGTAAGAGTCTGCTCCTACAAAAGGGGACAACATTGAACAATACAAATATATCGCATCAGAAAATACAAATCTGACTATAGTGAGATGAATCACTAGTCTATTACAGGATAAGCACAAATGTAGCTTTGTTGATGGCAGCTGAATAAAAAGATAAACTGGCAGCATACTCACTTGAGTGAGGTTGAGGTCTGCCTGAAGGCGAAATAAACTGATTGTGGCAGTTAATGACACATTGCTGTGTGCATGGGAAACTGCCACATAGCTGGAGCCATTGACTGTAAAACCCACACAAGAGCTGGGATTCTGGATGCTGACAAACTATGAGAAACAGAGCGAAAGAGAGAAAAGAAATACAAAATAGAAAAAAAAAACAAATAAAAGAAATACTTATTGTCTTGCATTGGCAAGGTATGATTACAATCTTAAAAAACTATAAATAAATTACAAAAGAAAAAATAAATACACAAATTTAAATAATTTAAAAAAGGATTTTAAAATGCGTTCAAATCAAACAATCAATTTTTGCCTGAACTTCATATGATATTGGTTGCACAGACTGCAAATGTATTTTCTTAACATTAAATTTGACCCAAACACAAAAATGAACCAAATTTACATTGTACGATTATATGAATCATACAATGTAAATTTGAATACAATTTTGTTGCATTAGCTGCTATATTTAGGAAACTGAACAAGCATTACAATTTTGAGTGCATTTTCTTCTACCCAAAAACACAGAGCATTGAGCTTTTTTTTGTCCTGGTATGCATTTTTTATTAGATAGGACAATGTATCTGAAATGTGAAACGACTGGGAGGACAGAGGGGAACAGAACAGGTAAAGGAGTTTGCATGCAACATGTTTTAAACTGAAATTCAGAGCATACCTCCACAGGTACAAAGACACCCTGCCATTTGTAGAGCACAGCCTGGTTCTGAGCTGGACCTCTGAGCAGCCTCAGGACCACAAGCAGAGTCTTCATTGGGCACTGCACACCAGAACTGACGCCAAGTTATCCCTGACAGACTGATATGCAGCCAACACTGGCTGTTCTCCCTCCTACAAATACATTAAACAATCTGTGGTCAAACAGCTTTTGAGAAACACCAAAATAAGCCTACTGGTGCAATTTCTTACGCATGCCAAATGCTGGTTCCTGACCGGGTCTCCCATTCCACACTGACGGCTGACTCCAAGCCATTACTGCGAGATATTGTCAGGTACACCGTACCGCCATTCTCCTCCACGCTCATGGTGTCTAGAGTCCTGAAATACAAAAAACACAGTAGAAGCAGGGGTGTATGAGTCTAACAAGCTTGTTTAAAAACAGCTGTGAATGTACCCTGTTATATGATGGTGATATTCTGAAGAGTCTAGAGGAGCCTGATTCTGCAGTACGGTGATGAAAGTCCTGCAGTGAGTCTCCCAGTCGAGCACCTCCCGGTAGGGTTGGACAGAGTCACTGTGAATGTCTCATTCATTTCTGGCTCAGCATCCAGAACAGCCCAGATCTCTATAGTCTAGAAAACAAAATATGAAGACTATTTTCTTCGACAAAACACTGGTTCCTCCATTATTTTCTCAACTTAAACAGATCTGGTTCCTTCATTATGCTTGGTTAACTATTTCATGAAATTTCTCATTGCTCGTAGATCTTTTTTATACTGTACCTTGAATCTGACTCCGTCCTCAAGTACCACAAGCCAGAGGAAGGTGTGAGGTCATCAGTGTACAGAGATCCATTGACATCAGTGATTGTGAACTGGACCGATACTGTACCGAATACACCCTGAGGAGGGTCTCGTACGATGTAGAGGGGGCCACACTCTCCCCACCCCTGACAATGAAGTGGGCTCCCTCAGCAGGAAGTGTTCACTGTTATTGAAGGATATGATTCCATGGCCATCGTCATTGCCAGAATAGTCACGGTAGCTGTGAAAACACATTAGAGAAAAATTAAACGGCACTGATCACGACGATCATGAATGTTCAGTGTATCCCAGCATACCAGACCTGTAGTGTTTTCTCCCAGCTGCAGCCCTGCTGATGGATTTGCCAGAATTAACTGAAAGGTCTCATCCCCTTCAGGAATGGCATCATTTAAAATCTGAACTTCGATAAACTTTGTGCCGTTCTCCATCCACAAAATGGATCATCTGTGTAGGTATATATCGTCGATAATTATTAACAATAAATGCTGAATAGTTAATTGTATTTAAAAACTAGAAAAGAGCGTTCGTGACTCACTGATGGAGTAGCATTGAAATCCAGACCCAACTGAGCCTCGAGATTCTGGGCATAGAAGAACAGGGACACATTTCCATACGTCCCGGCATCACGGTACGCCACCAGAGTTAACACGCCAATTGTCTCATTAATCACATAGCTGAGGAGAAAATACATACATTACCAAAAGAGTTTTACTCAGCATAAAAGTTAAAGATACCATGGTTCACATAAGTGAAAAAATAAGCCAACAAGGGTGCTCGTACTCTGTGTTTTGCCAGCCAATGATCCCCTGGATTCCATCATTAGCATTAATAATGATCTCTGCTACAAGGCCTTCAGTATCTGGAAAGACAGGAATACATCAGATAAAATAAAATAAAATAGCTTTAAGGGTTAAGGATAATAGGGCAATGGCAGCATGCTTTGGGGTTTCAGGAAAAGCACAATAAAAAAAAAACAGGTAACTTGCAACATTATATGCAACTATTACTACACCAATAGTCACGTAAAAAAA
>NW_020525437.1:0-25157 GCF_003368295.1 Carassius auratus | reverse complement strand
GCAGACGCTGAAGGTGGTAATTTATGCACGGGGGGTGGGTGGGGTGAAGTGAAGTGCACATCGGCATGCATTTAGCACCCAATGGCAACTGCGGTCACAGCCGTTCCATTGGGTTTTGTCTCCTAGAGTTTAAGTAATGCCAAGATGAGGAATGCCCATGTTTAATTCACGCCATTTATGTTTAACTTCAGGCCAGAAATGGGCCGCAGTCCATTAATTAGTACCAACGGCCATTCAAAACATGATCTGCCGTGTACAGGTCACCCATTTTCCCAGGTTTGAATGGCTGCAGTTTTAACTCTGTCCCCTGCCAAGCAACATGATGGTCAAAACACACCCCATGAAATCACTTTCAGTGCCAGTTCTGTGGGTTTCATACTAAAGTTAACCTATAACATTTAAAGAGTCCCTTAGCACTTTTACTTAATGCTGTGCAGGTGGAAGCTGCTGAGTAGTCTATTGGTATTTCCAAAATTACTATTCACATGTCTATACTATTCATTTTAATGAGGACAGAAAATTCTTATTGCACCTTTAAATATCTATCTTGAGTGGGAGGGGGAATGAATACACAGCTCAATGCTATATTTACACTTTCAACTACCACTTCCGGTTACTCTTACTCATTTACTAAGTTTGTAAGACTACAAAAGAGCATAAATGTTTTATAAGAGTAATTTATACTTTAACAATCGTGCTGTGTCCTGTTCTACCAGAACTGTAACTACTAAAGCAAACAATGGGTTTCAACTCCCAAATATTCTAATTCCACCTGTAAGTCACTTCTGTCCCACTTACCAGTATTTTTTTTCTAAGAAAGGTCAAACTTTCCATTTAAACAAGAAGAAAGTATGACAGCAGCCGATATTGATATCACAGGAGTCAGGACAGACTGCTTTCTCTCAGGACAAGAGCCAAACTGATTTATTTTTTCTTCATTATCATAATAAAGAGGTGATTTGTTGCGCTTAATTAGTTTGGATTTCATGCCAGGATCTCCAACTCAATAATTCTGTTTTGAACATTTCTCCCGTAAGTTCCTTTGCCAACACAAACTATGACAAAAATGAAAACGTAAGCTGTATTTTGTTTTTTAGTAGTTTCGTATTTGTTTTAACCGCTATTATGTCATGGCAGCTTTGTAAAAAAGGCACTAGCTACATAATTTCTTTTGTTGAGTTGCCACATTCCGAAATGTTTCACATTGCATTCTCTGCAGTGCCACAAGGGGCGCTACAGCAGCGGGCATAAGTGTAAATGTCTTCTTTTACTAGCAGCTACACTCTTTGCCGAACAACAGTTTGAAGTAAAATTTTAAACGAAAGTCACTTAAATATGTTTATAGCAACTAACCTGATTGATACCACGTCTGGCTTAATATTCTGTCCCGGATATTGAGGTTTGTTATTGCTAGAGCTTTTTTGTAGTTATTTTTCTTTTTTTTTTCTTTTTTTTTATGTTTATAATTGTACCAAATATTTACACTGTTATCTTCCAGAAAAGCACATCAAATTAACATTGAAGTCCAAAATTCAGAGACTAGCCTACTGAGACCACTAGTGGATATAAATAACTTTTATAGTGTTTTTATTGTTTAATTCATTCTAAACAAAATATAAATAAACAAACACCAAGACATTCTGAAATTCATGTACATTTTAAATGAAAAAAAAAAGAGCTAAATTCATGTTGCTGATAATCTGTAGTAAATAAATAGCCTAAATAAAATTAACAAAAATCTATTCAATTCAACAGATGCAAAGTATAAATATTTCCACTAGTGGTCTTAGACTGCTGACCCCATTATATACAACATATATATAAATATCAGTAAACACAGCAAGGGTTTGTCACTGTTAATTACATTTATATGACTGAGACAAAAGAGCAGCAGGGAGACATGATCATCTTTGCTGCACCACAGCTAGGTCACGTGTGGTGGGGGAATAAACCCCTGCGTGTTAATTAACCCAATGATAAACAGGCTTTTGCCTCACAAACACGGCCATTGTCACGAGTCTCCTGAGTATTTCTTACACAAGTTGAACCCCTTATAGGCTGTGTGGGAGGGGAAGAGCAGATTAATTCTGGTACGATAACAGATATGCAGATAAGTGATGGGTGTCCAAGGGTAGTGGCAGCTGTTAGAGGGTTGTTTTAAACATCAGGCTGCTGTGATGTTCTGATGTGGTAGGGCCCGTCATCGTGGTGACACATCTAAATCTGCTTAGTTGGCGAGGTCTAACAGATTATCAGCCAGATTTGAGTAATAGACTCCTCATTTAGCCTTAATGCGCTTTGCATAGAGCGAAACCTCCTCTCATTATTCTTTAAGATGAATCGTTGTCCCAGGCAAAATTTAAAGATATTAGTCTACCGGCAGCTGCATAAATCATGAGATTTTTACTAATGGGACCAAAGCTAAACACAGTCCCACCCTCTTAAGCACACAAAGAAGATTATTATAATGATGTCAAGGTTGTTGCTCCCCAGGAGCCTCTGTAATTTTACATGAGGTGTTTTTGCAGAAATATAACCCATTTAATAAAACACAAATACACACAATTGGCAACTGTTTTTTTTATAATTATTTCTCAAATAAATAAATGTATGCAATAATTCTTATATATATTATTCTTATATAGTCATTTTTATTTTCAGAACCGATATACAGGTATTCCTCAGAACATAACCCACTTGCAGTGCACTCTGCTGTTGGAAATAATAGGTTAATATACTAATTAAAAGATTAAAAACATGGCGAAAAATAAACAGAGTAACCCATGGTTCAGCGTTCAGGTTCAGAGTCTGTTGAACAAAATGTCAAGGTTTTCTCTTGGCTTAGCTACCTGACACCACAGAGGGCAGACAGAGACCACTGCTCAGTCCAGATTTGGGATAATATCAGAATGCCCACTCAGACTAATGCAATGTTGAAGATCCTCTCATTATAACAGATGAGAGAGCAGAGCCAAGTCTGAAGCAAATCTAAGAACATTTCTTTTAATTAAAAAAGTATATATATATATATATATATATAATATATATATACACACAGAGACACACGTATATATAAATCTATAAAAATATATGTAAACATATTTATATATGTATATGTATATATCTGTGTGTAGTTTTATATTTTAGTAATTTAACTGAAGACACTAAAGACAGCTAACCAAAATGTCTGTTTTTCCTGTTTCAACTAAATAAACATTTCAAAAAGTAAATTTTTATGCAGTGCAGACCTTTTTGTTGTTTATTTCTAGATATTTCAGTCTTGACACCAAATCAGCAGGCTGTGATTGCATTGCTTGATTATTTTGATTTGAATTGCTACTGCACATTCCAATAATGCGTATTTAAACTTAATTGATTTGAGAATACATTAGTTATAGACAACATAAAGTTAATAATAAAATCTACATAAATATGAATACATAACATAAAGAAATATAATATAACTAAATTAATTCAAAGTATACATTATATAAATGGGTTATAAATGTTTGTTTATATTTTAATGCTGTAAAAAAAAAAAAAGTTAGAAATAATTATGTTCTCTAATAGGTCATTCATACGTATTTTAAATGTGGCAAAAGTGTACTTTTTTAGGGCCAGTGTGTTTCTTTGCTCTTATATATCTTATATATACTTGAAAATTCAATAACACAGAACATATAACAAAGAGACTTTTGCTTTAGAGAAGAAGAGAAGCTGAAGTGTCAGCTGTAAGGCAGAATCAAAAGCCAGCTGCTTTGTTTCTGTGCCTCTTTAGAGCTTTTGTGAGCCCTTGCTTCTGGAGGGCTGTCACACAAGAGTACATATCTCCCCTTCATTAGACATACTTCCGTCTGCAGTGCCTATATCAGTCAAATTAAACACACCCCACGCTTGCTTGTGGACCAGTGTCGTCACACTTTTACACTTTCAATCTTTCAAACCGAAGCCATTGAAACACATGCACTCTTGAACCAAGTCTTCCTGTACTGTAGAATAGGTTTGTTTTTTTGTACATCTAATTCGACAGTGCTTTTAACAGGAGCCCACTGCTTGTCAGATGCGATGGCTGTGAAGAGCCGGAGATGTTCTCTTGAAGGGGCTCTGTGAAGCACAGTCACTTTGAACGATGTCTCCGAGAGAGGTGCTGTTCGCACGCTGAGGGCCTCTTTCTCTTCCTTCTCCCTTTCTTCTTCATTTCTCTTCATTCTCATAAGTGGAAACTTGGAAGGGGGTTGGAGAGGTCTGTTGCAAGCCTAGTCCGACTGGAAGCCCTTCTCTCTTCTCTGAGTGTTCAATTCCTCAAGTTACACACCAGGGAAGCTTTTTATTTTTGTCAAAGCGCGGACGACTTTGGTCATGTCTCTCTCGCGCTTTCATCCCGAGTGGGAGGGGGGCCGACGTTCAATGTTCCTTTCGGTGGGATGCTTTGCTCATTAGTGGAAGGGACTTGAAGCTCTAGCACAGCATGTCTCGTCTGAAACAGATGTGGAGGAAAAGGCCAGCGGGCCGGAATTGGCCCTGCAGGCTTACTGTAAGCGCCGTGGGTCACTGTGCCAAAAAAGCGGGGGAGTAAAGGAGACGGAAGGACAAACATGGGCTGATGTGATGTGTCCGTTTCCTGACACCAGACATCCAAAGCTGCAAAACAAAAGATGACACAAATACAGCGGATGGAAGAGGAAAGAGCAGACAGAGACATCAGCTTATGGTTAACCTCTAAACCCGAGACACCGCATAGAATACAACACTGTTGACACATCAAACTTCAGGAAGGATAGGTCACAACCCAGGCATGAGCAACAAGGCTTTAGTATTGACTGGAAGGGAAGTATCTTCAATTCGAAACCATCTCAGCAAGGGTTTCATGAGATGGAAGATTTATTCAACCCCAAATGTTAATTCTGTCATCCTTTATTCACCCTCATGTCAAAGAAGATATTTTGGGGTATAGTCTGTGTTGTTTTGGACCTCATGGACAAAAATATTTCAACATATCATTTTTCAAAAATACCTTCTTTTGTGTTCCACCGAAGAAAAACATAACAAAAGAGTGAGTTAATGATGGTGTCTATAATGATGGGAAAATCAGAAAAAAGGGAAGTATGGATTCAAGTGCAGCATAAATTAATTTAATAAATATAAACCAAAAAAAAAAAAAAGAAAGAAACAGGACAAAACAAGAACCAATGCTGAGTGTCTGAAGATATAAATGTTAATCTGCTGGATCTATTAAGTTGGTTAGGTCTTGGTTGTCTTTACTAGTGTTTAGTTGGTGTTCTTCCGTAGTTCTGTTTTTTGTTCATTTTTTTATTTATCTTTATTAAGATTAGTCTGCATTTAGATCCAGGCCCCCTAATTTCTGAGTTCACCTGTAAGATAATACTGTTCAGATCCTCAGTAAGATAAGATCATTTAACAGTAAGATCATTTAAATCCTCTGAAACATTAAAACTTCTTCCTGGGCTATCTAATAACTCAGACTGTCATGACAGATTTACCGATTTCTCCTTGAATAAGGGCAACAATATCATATCAGCTATTGCTCTTCAGAAATGGAGCATGAACCTAACCGAGTGCACGGCGATTGTATATGGCAGTATATCTTCACAAGCAGTCTATCTCAGTTATCCAAAGGGCAATGCATGTAAAAACAAATGTACGATTTGACATTAAACTCAAAGTAAAAGAGGGTGACAGTCACAAATACCAAAACAGATTTAGAAAATTCACAGACATCCCCCTCAGTGTTTGATGGCTATTGACTGTAAATGCCAATGCTTCAGGTTATCTTTTAACTCCAGGTTATGATTCAAAAAAGTTATATAAAAATAAAATAAAATATTTTGTTTAATATGGTCGAGAGCATCACAAGCTGATCACCAGAAAATGTAGGCTACCGCTACGAAAAAGAGTGTGCTACTACAAAATAGCATAAAAATCTCTGCGTATGATAACTTAATGTAATAATTATATATAATAATTCTGAGCCAGTGGCGTTCGGAGGTGTTTTAAAATGAGGAGGCAGACCAAATTCTCTGTGCTTCACTGGGCTGTTTTGCTAATGGACATAATTTTCAGACTCTAGCATTACTGCTGCATTGGCTGATACTGCCATCTGTTGTTCAAGGTTGGACATTGCACCCACCCAGGCCTACAGCACTGACACAAGCAGGTAGATCTTGGATGTCCAGCATAGCTTACTATCATAATACTTATTAAAATGCATAGTATATACAACGTATACTGTATGAACTGTATGCACGTTTTCTGTACTGAATACATGGATGAACTATTACATTTCCCAAAATGTGCTATATACAACAGAGCTTATTGACTGTATACCACACTGCAATGCACTAACATTGACCATTAATTGCTAGTGTAATGATTGAACAGAAATAATATTATTAATCTTTATTTATTCATTATCTGATCAGACATAACATGTTTTCATGAAATTGGAATAAAATCACAAAATTACCACTTTTGGAGATGCGTACATACAAAGTGATGTGAAATTCAATGATGTATTAAATATTGATATAATGTCATTTGATTCTGTTTTTTTTAAATAGTATGCATTATACAATGTACACTGAGTATTCAGTTCATTTGAAAGCCATTATTACATTCTGAACATAGCCAGTGTCTTATGTAGAAATATAACCGAAGAAAACAGATGATGTAAATTATTCAAAAATATAAATACATTTCATTACAAAACTATTTAAGGAGCCTACTTTTCTTTTTCACTGTTGCTTGTCCCTAGTAGTGCAAACGAGGCTCATCTGCCAAAGGGCACTGTTTTAAATCATTCATCTCTGGGCAAGTGCTGTGTGGGCATTCAGATCCCCATAATGTTCAGCGGCTGACAGCAGCCATTTTCCATGGACGAGAGGGCTGAAGAGGCCTGTTGACCCCTTTCCACCACAATCTTCCCTCATCACACTGTCCGACTTCATTAACTCTCAGGGCAATTTCAGGACTTTTTCCAGGCGTTGTCATTACACAGTGTGCTGTCAATTACACAGGCCTGCTGCTTAAAAGAAATCCAATGATAAAAGTTCTATGAAAGCCAAAAGGTCATCTTCTCCTGTTAACCTCAGGATGAAATGCTTCTACTCCTGATCTGAGCAGCATATCAGATGTGATCAATAATATTAGCTGAGTTTAAATATTGTACTTAATTGCTTCACATACATGCTTCACAAAGTAGGAAGTATACATTAAGCCTTGAAAACAGTGGTGTTATAGCTAGATCGGTGAAAAAAAAAAAAGACAAGCTATCACACAGAACACTCAAAGGCAGAGGGATGGAGAGACGTGCTTTACACGATACAGTAGGTGAACCATGGAAAAATGCTGCTCTCTACTGAAACTAATGTGCTACAGCACATACAGACAAAACAGTTATCACTGGGCTTTAGCAAACACCGACTCGCAGCAAAAAGAGAAATATTCCAAATCTTACATTTTGGAGTTGTTCTCATTTTTTATTGTGCTCCATCATTTTATTTATGGTGGTAATCACAATAAACTTATGGCAATCTGAATCTGAAAACACACACAGATTAGATTTCTTTTAACTGTGGGTGGCTTTCCATGGACATCTATTGTTTTTATACTTATACCCTTACAGAAAACTAATACTATCACTAGTACTATCACATAATTTAATTTAAAGTCAGTCCTGAAACACTTTTTTCAAGAAAACACATAAGCAATGCATGCGTCTTAACCAGCCGGACAGAAACAATAAACAATGTTCATCTGTCTAAACAGATAAATAAAATCCTCTCTTTCTCTCTTCCCTATCAGTGGCTCGAAATGATATATGAAGTGCCACAGACGGCTATTTTCAGAGAGACAAATGCCAGTGACTCACTCTGAAATGTCAGACGTGACAGTCGGAGACATGCCATCAGAACCTCTGTCTGACCAATTTAAAGCCCTCCTGATCACGAGCTGGCTGACTGTCAAGACAGACAAAGGCCAATTTTACCTGGCTGGAAGTGAAATATCTTTCTATGACAAATATGAGGTGAAGATACTGCACTGCTGTTGAAGATATTCTATAATGCCGTTATATAGGTAGGATTAACTCTGTAAATGATGATTGCTACCGTGGCAGCTGAGCACAAGGAACTGGTTTTATGTTGTAAATACTGGGGGGGAAAATGCAATATGAATATAAAGAAGCATTGTTACTCAATGGGTTTGTTTGTTGCTGTACTGAGTGGCCAGTCTGACAGAGCAGTCCCTGCTTTAGGGTAAAATATTGCTTTTTCAAGATCCATCCCGTCTGTTGTGATTATTGGATAAGGATTTTTTATGACAACCATCTTGATTCAAAACCGTTTGAAACAATGATTCAATAGGCTCAATATGCATTATTCATTAAAGAGAACAGACGCAAAAGACAATTCTGTCATAAGAAAATGACATGACATTCAGCCAAGTATGGTGACCCATACTCAGAATTCGTGCTCTGCATTTAACCCATCCAAAGTGCACACACACACAGCAGTGAACACACACACACACACACACACACACACTGTGAGGACACCCGGAGCAGTGGGCAGGCATTTATGCTGCGGCGCCCGGGGAGCAGTTGGGGGTTCGATGACTTGCTCTAGGGCACCTAAGTCGTGGTATTGAAGGTGGAGAGAGCACCTTCCATGCACTCCCCCCACCTACAATTCCTGCCGGCCCGAGACTCGAACTCACAACCTTTCAGTTGCAAGTCCGAGTCGCTAACCATTAGGCCACGACTTCCCCAAAAAGCAAAAAGTACATTGTTTTAATCTACACAAGAGCATTCACTCTCAGGTTAGATAGTGCACACCATCAGGAGGAGAATAAATGAAAAACAGGCGAAGCTTAGAAACCTTTACGAATCTTTTGTTTCGAATCAGTGCCTCAGTGCACACTTCATACTGACTTCATAAATACAAAAATTTCAGTTTTTGCTGCATTCTCACTGCATTTACAATACTTTAACCAACAGATGCCCTTATCGTGCGGAGTTTCAAGCATTTCGAAAGAGTCAATCACTTTGCAATTGATTTGCAGTTTCAAAAACTTTTGTTGTTTTGTTGTGGAAATTGACAATATTTTTACAACTCTATTTTCTTGGGTCAGATGCACTTTAATTAGAGACAGTCTTGAGAACTAGTGGTTACCTTTCTGATTCAAATTGGACAAATCTACAGTTTTATGTAGTGACATATGTAACAGATGGTATGACCTGTCTTGAGACTCTGGAAGTTCAAGCAACCGGCCAGCTTACTGACAGTACTGACCTCCCTTTGCAAAAGTTGAATTTTATCAAGCTTATTCAACAGAAGCTTTTATTTAAGAAAGGCGCATTACTCAAATACATTAAATTATCCATTTACAATGTCTAAATACACAAACATACTCGTTCACAATGTCTAAAAATCTCAATCATTGTAATAAACCAGTAACCCCCTAGATTACAATTTAATTCACAGCATAAAACAAATACATTAGAGATTAGGATACAAATGTAACCCTGTTAAAATTTCATGTTGAGCTTAGTTTTTTTATTTATTAAATAGCAGTCCTTTTATTTCTCAAATAGGATGGTTGGTGGACACAGAAATTTACAGTGTGTGTGTATATTTACAAGCTGATCAAGAATTGTGTAATCAGTGTTGAACTTGGAGACGCTTTTTTGTCATGGTCTCCTCTGAAGAACTCATGCAGCGGGTCAGAAACTTCCTGCACCTGCTGGAATAGTCCTCCGGACAGTCTCTGTATAGACTCACATGGGCTGGGGTGATGAAATCGAAACTTTCAACTGTCAGCCCTTTCTCCAGCAACACTTTTACCATCTTCTCCACATCCCTGTACCTGATCACCCTGTCTGCTCTGGAATAGAGGTACATCTGAGGCCAAGGGGGCGGGTGCTCCATCATGGCATCATAGTGATTCTTGTGAAAGTACTTGGTCACAGGATACAAAACAATTCTGAGAAGGAAAATGGCCACAGCAAACAGTGCCAGGAGGAAGTACTGCAGAAGCAGATTGACTTTGGGCCCTAAGGTAGTTTTGAGCGCTCTTAGGGCCCCTATAACGTTTTGACTGCCAGGGGCACTGTCCACAACTGTGCCCACCACACACAGAGTATTGAACTGCTTGTGACTGTGCAATAACTCAACCATGTAGCGGTAAAGCATGAAGCCCCCATTGCTGAAAACATGGAAGAAAACTGGGTTGTTCTCCACCTCGTAGTCAAACAGAAGTTCAAGTAGTTTTTGCGCAGTGCTTCTTAGTTCCTTGTAGCCAAGTGATTCTGAAATAAAAACGGTCTTCAAAGGAGCTGTGTAGCGTAGAGTCACACATCCCTACCGAGAAAAGAGAAGCTGTCAGAAGTACACTATATATGTGTAACTATGGTCCACCTTAATGTCCCAATTTTATTAAATGAATCAGATTTCATTTTTGTTTTGTTTTGTTTGATTAAGGTCACATTAATTGTTTTTTTATGTGCAGATTTTATTGTCTGAAGTATAAGTATAACATTAACCATATAAATCCACACTAGCAGATGATAAAGTTCTGTTCATTATAAGCCAGTTACGCCATCTGATGCTTTAAATGCTTAAAAACAAATGGTCTAAATATGATTTCAATTATATTGTTCCTGCGTCGTTGTCATTATAGCTGTGATGTGGATATATTCTCACAGAATTAGAATGATTATTAAAACTTGTTATAGTTATAGTATTACTAAATATTACTGAAATTAATACTACACCTATGATGATTCAAGAGTGAAATATTGAATTACAATTTACGAAAAACGTTCTCAAAAGTTATTAAAGATATAATGCTCAATATGAAACATAAGAGATATGATGTTTGAATAACATAAATACAAATATAAATAAAAATAATTACATATATAAAACAATATATCTTCATATATTCACATATATGAAGAAACAACAATATGTGTATGTTTTCAAGGCATAGGAAAATGTGTGACCTGTTGATTATAAATAGAGCTGTATTTGGCGAGATGTTTGTCTCTGCTGCCCGCCCAGCCCAGCAGAATAACGACTGGCTCCTTCGATCCACGCCAGTGCTTCTCTGTCAAGACAAGAATAATGCGTCCAAACAACCCGGATCCAATGATACGCACTTACAGTGTATGAAATGAGTGGCCTATTCTATTTAACATCTCTAAACTACGGTTTAAACCAGGCTTCCATTCATTTGCTCTAAGTTAAATATATCTAATGGGCATATGCGCAGGGAATTGGGCAACAGGGCAACCCAGAGTTGCAGACATCCTCAGAACAGCACTTACCTGAGATCAGTGCCTCTGGAAAAACTATGTTATAGTCTATACCATCATCCCCCATATTTACGGTTATTTCCCCAGTCGTCTGTCTGCCATTAATAATTCACTTGAAACAAGTGTCGCGTTACACTGCTCTTGTGATGCTGAGAGGACCGTCAGAGACAGGGGCGATACACGAGTGAAGCAGGAAACATCAGCGTGCCATTGTTTCATACAACATCCGGGTCACGATTCACAAGTAACAGACAACTTCAAAATAAAGGTACCTACAAACAAAAAACAAACCTTTTTAATAGAAAGTTAAAAGGGTTAATAATTGTATTCAGTTAACTAAAATTAAACGATTCAACAATATTTATGGTGTAAAGTGCAAGTTCTGACAATCTACTACAATGAAATTCATACATGTTAAGTATTTTAATTGTTAAATTTTTAGAGCCACTGTACGAATATGTATAAAGAAAGAGATTACTGTGGTCAAAGTTGTGTATATGAGTCAAAATTTATGTATTTCCATTACTAAATTGTTTTTCAAAATTGTATAAATCAAAGATGATCACAATTCTAGGGTGCTCGTAAGGTGATATGGTCGGTTCACTTAGTTTTGCCATGGCCACTACATAATAAATTGTGGGAACGTGATAATATGTCGTGGCCATGAGCTATTAATTTGAGGGAATGTCATATTAACTCGTGGGAACGTTATATTATGTCGTGGACACAAGATCATTTTGTCAAGGTAACACAGCCATTTATCATGACCACTACTTCTTATGTTTAGGGAACCGACCATGTCTCCTTATGGGCACAGTATTTTACAATTTACTTGTTTTTCTTTTCTTTATTTTTTTATATCTTTTTTTTTTTTTTTGCAAAACTAAATGTGAACTCATTTTCACTTTAAATGTGAGGTTAAAACCTTTGGTAAGTAGCCTTTAATGCCTGTATGACAACTTTTTACATTTTGGACCTCAGAAATAAAACAAAAAAACACACTAAATTTTTCTGGATTTGTTTTATTGCGACACTTAGACAACAATTAAAAATACAATGAATGTTAGAAATAAACAGGACTACTTAAGATATTTGTATATGCCACACCAGAATATATACTCAGATTAAACCAGAAAAAAACAAATAGATGGTTATTAGTTAGGTTATAATTGAAAGAAAAAAATTACAAATGCTAACATTTTCTGAAGGAAATCATTTAAATTAATAAATGCATTTGCTAAATTCTGAAAAGTTTAGAAAAAAAGTTCATAAAACTAACAATACAGAAGCTTGCAGAGTAAAGAAGGACATATAAATAAATGTTTCTAATAAAAAATAATAGGTCAAAGCAACTACTACTCAACTTACTACAACCAGAGTTATTCTGAAACATTGCATCATTCCCTTATTTCCCCCCTGAGGAGCAAAGCTTTCCCATCAGACAGAGACTCGCCGTCAGCTGAATCTGTTTCAAATGTAATAGACGGCACTGGAACGCTTACAACTTTATGTGTCTTTTCCAGCTTCTGCCCACTGGAGGTGTTCGTACTTGACCCTGGTGAGAGAATGACAGTATCTGTAGAGATCTCCGTGGACACACGACGGCCAAAGGTCAGGGAATTGACACTGGAACCATCAGCCTCACTCTCAGTCCAACAAGAATCACTATCTGAAGCAGAAGACAAGCGTGTCTTCCCCCAGCGGCCGTTAGCTCGCGCAGCATTGCCAATGCTAACCCCCAGAGAGCACTGGCTGGTGAGGGTTGGACGACGGGAACTGACACTGCTAGAACTAAAAGAGGAACGAAGATCTTTCTCTTTGACACGCAAGATGAGGCGGAGTACTGGAATGTAACGGGCAATAGCTGTCCGATACTTTGGATGCGTAATTGCGTAGATGATGGGATTATGGATGGCTGAAGCCTTGGCGATCACAGCAGGTACTGAATTCATGTAGGGAGTCAGGAGATGGGAATAGCCAGCCGTGGCGGTGAGGGCCACCACAGAGTAGGGCGACCACGATATTACAAAAAGCAAAATGACCAGGAGGGCAACTTTCGCCATCTTCCATTCATTCTGCATGCGTTCATACACCTTGTGTGTTTCCCCACAGTCCAACTCTCGTATTTCCTTCCCCGCAGCTCGGATAGCTTGGAAAATTCCAAAGTAGCAGCTGGCAATAATCCCTAGTGGGATGAAGAAGACAAAAATAAAGAGGAGGATGGTGTATGCACGCACTGATGGAGTGAAGCTCACATAGTCCCAAGAACAGGAAGTCTGAAGACCCTCTGGAACATAAGCACTCCAGCCAAAGAATGGTGGAAGGCTCCAGCCCAGGGAGTAGAGCCACACGACGGCCAACACCACGCCTGCTTTGCGTCTGCTAACTCTGCTTACGAGGGCGAGAGGCTGAGTTATGGTGAGGCAGCGATCCCCAGCGATGGCGGTCAAAGTCATCATGGAACAAATCCCAAAGAGAGCCCCGCAAAAAGCATAGAGTTCACAAGAGCGCTCACCAAACACCCAACGCCTGTGCAGACTGGCTGCGAAGAAAACGGGCGACTGGGTGAGGGACATGAAGAAATCAGCAACAGCCAGGTTCACCACAAACATGTTCCCTGCGGTGCGAAGAGTACGGCTCCGGCAAAACACGTAGATCACCAGTGCGTTTCCAATCACTCCAGTGATGCCGACTATTAAGATGACAGAACCGATGATGTAGTGAGCATGATCAGGAACATCCACAGTGGGGAACGGGTGCGGAGGCTCATGGTGGTGGCTGTGGGTCGGCCCATGGAAAGGCACATGGAGCAACTTGTAGCTCCTGCTGCCCATTGGCTCTTTAAAGCCTGCAGTGCAGTTGATGTCTCCAGGGCCACAGTGATGCCCTCTCCATGAGGAGTGATGGCTCATGATGTATGGTTTGATGTCTCAGGTAAATTAATAGTAAACACAACTGATAACTGGTAATTTTGTTTAGAGAAGTGAAAAAGGTGGTTAAATTCTCTTGTTAAATACCTGTGTTGTTCTCGTCTCTGTGTCGAGTCTGTAAATGGTGGCTCCCTACATTAGCTTTTTATATACTAATCAATGCACCACCAAGTTATTATTGATCAGTAAGTAGACTGTGGCTTGGCCTTTCGTAATGGACAAAAATTATCACTTGGCCTACGGTTACGGCAAAAAAAGAAAAGAAAAAAAGAAAACACTAAATATTTTGATCTTGTTAAAATCACACTGGACCTGTTGCTATTTCTGGATGATTGTGCTTTAGTGTTTATTTTATAAGAAGAAATAAAAAGATATATTTGTAGTGTTGGCAAACTTTACCCTGTGGCTATGAGCTAAAATTATATATAACATTGATAATAAATGGCACTAACATAGAGAAAGACATCCCCTTCCATACAGTGGCCTTATTTTCATTACATTATTTCAAGGTGGAATGTTTCATTTGAAATGTTGGCAGTGTGTTGTATAAGAGGTAAAGAGGTCACCAGGAGGAAATGTAGACCATGAAAAGCTGTTTCGATTTTTAGTCATTAACTACAAAAGTGTTTCCACTGTTTATTGCTTAGAGAAGTAAATTATCGCAGATGTTGATGGAAAAAAGCACTTTTTGCACCAAAATAAGGGTGTATGGATTGTTTTGAGTGGATGCAGTGAGCCAAATCAATTTATGCAATGTGAAAGTGGAGCACAATGACTGTTCCAATAAGGACTGATTAACATCCCTCATCATGGGAACAGCTCACTGACCCGAACATGGACTGAAATGATTCTCCCTGTTCCAGTTAAATAATGGTCAGCCTATAGCCTTCAATCCTTTTCACGATAGAAACTTGACCCACTTTAGAAAAAGAAGAAGAAAAAAACAGCAGTTATTGTTAAAACTGAACTTAGTTTTATTTTGACGTTGAGTTTAGTGAGTGGTAAAAAGTATGTGAATATGCCATTTCTAATTAATGAGCAAACTATTTGGCAAGGCCCTTTGATTCCAGGGTGGAAAAAATCTCAGAAATACAGAAATACAAATACTATTTACAATGAGATTCTTTAGAATAGTGTGCTTCCAAATTTAAGACAGCAATTTGGAAAGGGCTTTATTCTCCTACAGCATGACAATGCCCCTTTGTACACAAAGCAATGCCCATAAATTAATGATTTACTGAGGAAGGACTTGACAAGCCACACAAAACCCCAGATCTGAACCCCATTGAAAACCAGGCTCCATCATCCTACATCACTGTCTGACCTCACTGACACATGACTGATTGGGGGCATGTTCCCACATGTTTAAGGACCTAACGCTCAACAACCATAATATGCAGGGGGCAAGGAAGTCGACCGGAAGTTGAAGTCGGCTGCGAGCTGCCATCTTGTAGCAGAACTTCACTTGCGTTAGCATTCCCATTGACTCCCATTCATTTTGGCGTCACTTTGACAGCGAATAACTTTACATCCGAGGCGTTTAAAGACTCCGTTTGTTCATTATTTATTTCTAAAGATACACGACAATGTGTAAAGGGCTCCATTACCTTCTATGTTACATAATGGCCCTGTATAAAAAGTTTTTGTAAAAAAATAGGCTAACGATTGTGTCATAACCACTCAACTCTCTGTCGCATTACCGTACAGACATGAGGAGAAGCTCGCTGGCAATTAACTTAACATGTCGTACTGGCTTTACATTTTAAAATACTATACAAAATAGTTAATCAGAATACTTACTCCTGCTCATTCACGCCAAAGAACTCCCCGCTCAAGCTCGCCGTCTCTGCAAGATTAACGATGGCAGTTCGCACGCACAGCCACTTAGAAGATTTACATCTGTCAGACAGGTTGCTGACGTCGTCAATCCTCGTTTGAGTCTGCGCGTCAGAAACGGAAGTGCTAAAAAACGCTAAAAATGGGCTTCACTTGTCTCAATTGAGTTCCAATGGGGTCGCTGTGTCCATTTTTTTTAATGTCTATGATAATATGATGTGCTGTTTGGGTGTCGACATACTTCAGGCTATATAGTGTAAAACATCCTTGTATGAAGATTCCATAATTGGTTGACTTTATACACAATAACTGACCTCGAGATATCACTTACTAATTACATTGTCAAGTGCATTTCGTCATTCAAGGATGTGTGTCTAGTAGCAGGCTTGAAGGTGGAGGTAGGTCATGTTGCTAGTGTTAATCTGTGATTTTTTTTTAGGTTGATAAGTCTATATCTTTACTTTCAGGAGTACCAGCAGTCAGGGACGTGCACAGACATTTTTAGGGGCAGGGGCTCAAGTGAAATAAAGGGCACTTCTCATAATTAAGTTTTTTTTTTTTTTTTAAACAAAAAAGTATATATATTCCTTTTAAAAAAAATAATTAAAAAAGTTAATTAATTTTATCTTCCTCAAACTCTAATTTTCAAAAGATGTCCACAAAATAATCAGTTCACACAGAAACCATGGTCTCCTTAGTATTCACTAGGTTTATAGAGCAGCAAAGGAAACCATCCCACAATGTGCATGTTTTGAAAACATTTTCTATGCTACTAGCTTCAAGTATATATTTAGAATAACCAAAATAACTGCATCAAGCAGAGGGGTGTGTTTTACTAATAATTTGTTTATTTTTTTTGCACAAGGCACTACATCATTTTAATTATTTTGGTGTTATCAGAACACATAACACTTTAAATCAACACAAATATTCACTCTAAACTGAAGAGGGTTGTTGCTGCTATTTTGTTAACTTTGCATTATGCTGCCTGCCTGGCCCTGCACTGCAAGCATGATTAAAATTAATTGTTTAAATACTTTTTGTTTCACAAGCAAAATAACTTTTTAGCTTCACACAACTAAGCATCAGAATACTGAATTGCCTTAATGTTTTAATCAAATACATTAATATTATTATTGCTATGCATGTACACATACACAATAACTGATGGTTACTGACAAGGACTTAGTTTCACATTTGAGGGAGGACTGTATCATCACCATCATCAAATAAAACCTTCAAAATCCACGTTTAGATGGAGTTTGTTTTAAACCTACTACACTCAAAAAATATTATGTGGCTTAGTAAATATTTAACTTAATTAACTTAATAAAATCTCTGAAAATCTTACTTGTTTGAATTAAACTTACCAAAATAATTGAGTAAAAATTAAATAAAATTAAATAAAAGCCAATGTCATGTATGTATTTGTATAGAATATAATTTTATAAAGGTTTAGAGGAAATTAAAAAAAAGTTCATTAATAAAAAGTTAATTTATAAATATTGTTATTTTTAATTTTTAATGTTAACTTATTTCTACTCAGTTTTATTTATTAATGTACAGATGCATTTTTTTAGAGTGTAGCCTATCCTCCATCTGTTTGCATCTGTTGATTTCTTCCAGATTCACCAATTTAGATTTCTAAATTTCAGGGGAAAAGACTCTTGATGTAAATCATTAACTAACTGGGGACGTTCTTATTTTATTAACTTATTTTATTACATGGCTTGGTTGATCTCCAATATAGAATGCGGTCTGTTATTTCTCAAAGAGCGCTTCAGAACTCCTGACCTGATATTTAGATATACTATTCTTCAATAAATATATTTGTTTGACAGGGAAGCTGTGCGCAAACAGGAATATATATTATTTTTTCAAAAAAAAAAAAAAAAAAGCACCCCAGAAAAAAAGGCACTTTCTCTCCAGGAATAAAAAGGGCAGGTGCTCAAGCCCCCTTTGATGTCTATGTGTGCACGTGCCTGCCAGAGGCATGAACCCCTTGCCAGGTTTGTGCACAGTTTCCTTGACGCATCTGATCCCATTTTGAATTCCCATTCCAGTCCACATCTGGGACTCATTCTCAGAGCTAGATGTGATGAAATAAGACACATTCATTTTGATTCCATACATGTTAATTCTAAATATGTCAAATGTGTTTGAACAATATATAGAACAGAATATATAGAAGAGTAACTAATATGATGTTTATTTGTCCGATTTTTACCTATACTTATCCACCCAATAAAATTAAGCAAATAACATTCACCTACATTCCACCAAACTTATTAAACCGTGACTCGAGCTCTGATCAAATATTATTTAAAACCATGACATTATATTTCAAAAGCAATGGCACATGGAATTTACTTAATTATTACAAGAAGTGTGCATAATTAGCAAAACAAATACTGGCACAGGTGACAAGGGAATGACTCTCCAGTGTGATGACGCTGTGAATGGAGGTCTAAGCTCTTCTTCTGGATGCTGAAGTGAAATGCAGAGCCTCATTGTTAGTTACAGATGTAGTATGAAATTAAGTGTAGTCTGTCAACTTTATGACAGACAAATGCAAATACCTGCTGTAAGGACACTCCTGGCAGCAGTAAGGCTTTTCTTGTGTGTGTGTGTGTGTCCTTAAGTGTCCTTGTAACAGAGAGCTTCTGTCAACAGAAGCATAGGAGCACTGCGAACACCTTTATGGCTTCTCACCTAAAGCAAGAAGAAAAACACATCAAGCTTCCACTAAAGTGGACACATGTGTTTCAATCCCCTTGGCTAAACTACAGTAGAGACTAACATTTTCATCTGCAAGTCAAAGGTTACAGGTTGGACGTCTTGGTATATATTTTTAAATCCACTCATCCTAGGGAACAGTGGAGAAGAGGGAAGAATAGTTCAGTTAGACAATCATTGAAGCATTGTATGAAGTATGAAGCATTCAGTGTTTTGCACTTCAGAAAGGCTATTGGGCACAGGATATATTAATAGCTAATTCATTAAGTGTTATTGTACATCATGTTATTGCCAACACTCTGAAAAACAATGATAATGTCAGACGTACTGACTATAGATAATGTGATCAATCACAACAAGATATAAACTAGCATCAGCTGCATTAAACACAAAAGTAATCCAATATTTCAGAAAGCAAGCTAAATTTGTGAATTAACTGTTATGTCGTTCACAGTTTCACTATATATAATTGTGTGTGTGTGTGTGTGTGTGTGTGTGTGTGTGTGTGTGTGTGTGTGTGTGTGTGTGTGTGTGTGTGTGTGTGTGTGTGTGTGTGTGTGTTATGTGCGTACCCCACAACAGCACATCAAATGGCGTTGTATCTTTAAATAACTTGGCTTGGGTTGTAGACGTAAACGTGCGATTTAGGGACCACTGCGTAATTACCAAACACAGATATAACGTAAAACGTGCCATTTGCTACAATTTCTCTGTAATGACAAACCTAAACAATATTCTCATGAAAAAAAACCTTAATTCTGAATTGTTTAAACTAAGTGTGTGGGCAAAAATAGTGAACAATAAATTAATGACGACTGTTCGTTGGCACGTAATTTTTAAGATCCCTTCCTTCATGTTGGTTCTTCTGCGTTTCCGCCCGTGCGTGGTTTGTTAGAGGTCCAAACAATTGATTCATCGATTCAGTGATTCAGTTTATCTGTCCCTATTTTCAAGGTACATTAATGTATACTGAGAAGAAAATGTTAACAACTTTTTAAATTGATATTTGGAGGACAGTTTGATCGCTTAATTTTAAGTTAGTACTGGTAGCATACCTGACTGAATTGTGAATCGACTCTCTTTGTCAATCGACTCGGCAAGAAAAATCAAGATGGCGAACATGGACGTGTTAGCCAAAACAATAGCAAAGGATAATGTGTAAGTAACACTTTTACAGACTTTATATTGCATCATTTTGGTATTTAGATGAATAAATATATGTTACGTTTATTGAGAAAGAAGAAGTTTCCTTACAACTTTTTTTTAACAAGTAGTTTTCTGTCAGTATCGGTCCCGGTGGTCAACATAAACCAGCTAACGTTAGATGTTTTTTTTGATTGTATATACTTTAAACCAACAAACAATGGAACATACGTCTTGAATACCTTATAACTGTGGTCATTTATAAAAACCAGACTATCTTGGTTTTGTTTTCTTTATACATTTTACTGTAATTTACTTTTTTCCAGAGATGATGTAGAGAGCTCTGACAATGTGCATGAAAAGGAATATGTACCTGGTGAAGACGGAGCTAGTAAAGCAGATAACATGGACATTGCCAGGGTGGAAAGACACAAGAGAAAAAAACACAAACATCGGAGCAAGCACAGAAAACATAAAAATCCCTCGCCAGATGAGAAGGACCACAAGCACAAGTACAAACGCAAACATAAGCGGAAACACAGAGACTCAATCAGGGATGATCAAGACTGTTCTGCTGGCTATGGAGCAGTCATCTCTTCAAAGCGATCCAGACTTGATGACCTTGCTGCTCTGGAGGATTTGGAAAAACAAAAGGCAATGATTCAGGCAGAGCTTGATAATGAGCTGATGGAAGGGGCAGTGCAATCAGGTATGGGACTGATATTACAGGGTTATAACTCTGATTCAGAGGAGGATGAGGAGATCCAGCAAGCTGTGCCAAATGGTGAGCAGAGAGAAGATTTTGATGAGCAAGTAATAGCAGTGGGACATGCTGGAAGATCTCGACAGGACTACATAGATGATGAAAAAATGTATCACAGGCTGGAAGACAGAAGCACGTCTGACGAGACAGTTCTGGCCCATAAATCAGAAAAAAAAGCTAGTAAGAATGGGTTAGATGCTAACGTTCGTGAGAAACCTAGTGCTTCCATCCAGGCAAGGGAGCGGAGACAATCCCAAAGCATTGAGAGATCCAAAGACAGTGGTCAGAGGTCTAAATCTCCTGTGAAGTCCAAGGGATTGCCATCAAGCAACAAAAAATCAACTACACGGCCTGAAGAGCAAATTGAAGACCACAGATCCTCAGCAAGAAGAAGCAAGTCTAGGTCTAAAGAAAGAAACACAAACTTGCCAGAATCTGACACAGAGAGAGACAAGAAATCAGTGAAAGCACCCTCAAAAGATGTCTCATCTGGAAAAGAGAATCAGTCTCCTAGCAGAAAACAAGGTCGGGAACAGCCCAGGGGCCACCGCTCACCTGAACGTGTCCATGTTGTTCAGAGCACAGACAGGGCATCCAGACGGGACGGAGCTTCATGTCACAACAGATCCCCTCCAAGGAAAGACCCATCTCGGTCTCGGCAGAGATTCTCCAATGACAGGTTCTAGCTCTGTTTGTTTACATTTTTGATAGATAAATTATTATTACTGATATTGTTCTTATTAACGTACCTTGTTGTGACCCAAAATTAAACTCACTTTCATATGGTTTTGTAATATTCGCAGGATGCGATCTCGTGATGCCGCAGGAAGCCATAGAGAGCAGAGTCCTTCTCTGAACTCCAGACGAAGGTTAAACCACTCCCCTGTCAGACGAAGGTCCCGTTCTCCCAGGAGACGAACCAGCAGGTCTCCTCTCACACACAGGTGACTGTGGTGTGTGCTACCATTTAAAAATGTGCAACTCCTCATTACAGCTATCCAATAAGCTTCAAGCTAAAAGTAAATGCACAATGAATTTATATCTATTTTACACATTACCTCTGTAAAAATAGCGGTAAAAGATTTTGGTTTGCTGTCCTTGAACGAGGGGCTTCAGTGGAATTTTAATGACAATGGGCATCACATTTACATCTCAATGCTGTTTTGCTTTTTATAACATCTTTCAGTAGAATTAAAACGGTATTAATAATGTGTAGATCTAGGATGCATGACAGGATGGAGCGCAGACAGAAGGTGCGTTCGACATCACGGGAAAGGAGGAAGCGACGGAGCAGGGAAAGAGAGGACATGTTTAAGGGCAGTTTATCCGAAGGAATGAAGCCTGAACAGGAGGACTCAGATGATGCAGTGTGAGTATTATTGAAAATGTTTTGCTTTTATGTTTAGTGTTCCTGTAGCTCAATTGGTAGAGCATGTTCAAGGTTGGGGGTTTGATTCTCCGGGAACACATGATTAAACATGATAAAAATTGATAGCCTGAATGCACTGTAAGTCGCTTTGGATAAAAGCATTGCTGATCATATTCGGACTCAATCATGAATACTAATCGGTGTCTAGGCTGGAGGATTATGATGTTGATGAAGAGGACGAGGAGGCTTTGATAGAGCAGAGGAGACTTCAGCGCTTGGCCATCATTCAGGTTAGAACATTTTTGTCTATAGTGTGGCTATTTTAGACGTACATGTATGTGACATAAACTAAAGATTGGGATAAATAAGACTTTTATATGAGGTAGAAATGAATACTTTTATTCACCAAGGATACATTAAAATGATCAAAAGTGACAGTAAAGACAATGTTACAAAAGATTTCACTTTCAAAAATGCTCTACTTTTAAACATTCTATTAATCAATTAATTATTAACAAAAATGTATCACAGTTTAAAAAAAAAACATATTAAGCATCACCACTGTTTGGTTATATGTTTCCATCCCCCATACTTTTGAACAGTAGTGTATGTAATGTGATTGTATTTGTAATGTGTCCTGTACAGAAATATAAGCCAGTAAATGAGGACAGTAACCTGTCAGGACTCTCAGATCGCGGCAGTCCTCGGAGTAGCACTCAAAGCAGATCGCCATCACCTGATGACATCCTGGAGCGTGTGGCTGCTGACGTCAAAGCCTACGAGCAAGAGAACCTGGACACGTTTGAGGATAATGTGAAGGCCAAGCATAGTCTTGTTTCTCAAGAACAAAATGGTATGTCATCTGCAAAATATTTTAATTAATCAATCCATCTAGGGATGGATTAAAAATCCTGCTAATACATATGCAGTGATCAGAAAATTGTGAATCATTTTTGCTGCCTAATCGCCTATTTAAATTTTTTTGCATTTTGTTAGTTTATAATATTCGTAATAAATACCTACACATGGGATATTTCTGTGACAACACTAGTAACTAATAACATTTGCTTGATGCTACATCCATGCCAACAGGTGTCAGTACAAAATCAAAAGTGGCTCGTATCAGTATTTTAGGGAGACAAAAAGAAAGAGTGATTGAAATTTGAGACCATGAAACATTTACTCTGATGTAATATAAGGTGGTCTGATACATTATCAGCAAGTCTACGTTCCTTTTACTGCATCATTGTTCTTTTTCTTTAGGAGGTAATCAGAAAAGCCACCAGCGCCTGATATGTTCACAGAGTCAGATGACACGTTCACTGCTTACTTTGACGTAAGTAGCCAAGTTTCTGCTTTCCGATGCATAGCTCAATGGCTATACAAGCTCCAGAATTTGATAGAATTTGTCCATTTAAGGGGATCTCTACAGGTAGAGTTGCATAGTCCTGTGCAAGCTGTTGTTTTTCTGCTGGAAACTTTGTTCAAAGCTTTTTTTTCCACAAGTATGTAATCTGACTCTGGTGCTCACTGGATCTCCAGGCCCCTCAGACTTTGAAATGGTCTCTTACAGTGTCAGTCACTCGTTCATAAATGAACATTTTAATCAACTCTTAATTCAATCATGTTGACAGTGACAAATCCAAATCTAATTTCTCTCCGCAGAGTGCCAGGTTACGGGCCACAGGTATTGGCAAGGACTTTAAGGAGAACCCAAGTCTCAGAGATAACTGGACAGATGCAGAGGGCTTATTTTCGTAAGTTGTTGTCCTGAAGCAAATGCTGTATTTCAATCTACAGAAAACTACCAAAACTTGTTAATAAGATTGAAAAATATCTAAGGTCTCATGTTAAAGAGGACATCAAAAACATGATTGTTCTTTTAATGTATTCAGGTGTGAACATTGGTGAGGTGTTTGGACAAACGGTACGGAGTTTACGGCTACACTGGACATGGTGTCTTCAGTAATGTGATCCGAGCCAGAGACTTGGCCCGAGCCAGTCGGGAAGTGGCAGTGAAATAATCCGCAATATGAGATGATGTAAGACACTTCCCTAAAAGCAAATGCTTAGGCCTTTAAACACTTCTGTCTGGTCTGATTTTTTTATCAAACCCAATGTGTGTGGTTGGCAAAGTCCACAGTTTTAATGTTCTCAATAAATTGTGTCATGGGGATTTATTTGGACAGGAACTGAGATTTAGAGTAGGTGAGAGTGGTGAACGTGGACAGACAGCCACATGTTTGTCCCACAGGCAAAGACGGGATCTCAAAGAGCTGGAGTTTCTGAAAGAAACTGAATGACGCAGATGTAGACGACAATTCCACTGTTTACGGCTCTTTAGACACTTTTACCACAAGCAGCATCTGTGGTCTGGGGTGTTGTTGAACCACTGCAGGTACATTACAGTCAACAGATTCACATGCATTAAAGCAACTTGAGTTTCTTCTCCTAAGCAACTTTTTGTTTTCTGGCTGTGCATGACCTGCGGGAGGTCTTGAGGAAGTATGGTGATAGGATGTTGGGCTACACATCAAGGCTGTGCGTCGTACAGCCAGCAGCTTTTCCTGGCCCTCAAACTCCTCAAACGCTGCAGTATCCTGCATGCTGACATCAAACCCGACAACATTCTTGTGAGTGACAATTCTTGACCACAGATATATGACACTGACTTCCATCTCTGTCTTATGACATAACATAACATGAAACTCTTTAGGTGAACGAATCCAAGACCATCCTCAAGTTGTGCGACTTTGGCTCAGCGTCACATGTTGCTGACAATGACATAACACCTTATCTGGTCAGCCGCTTCTACAGGGCACCTGAGATCAGTAAGGAAAAACAGAACCAATCAAATTAAACCATCTTAGTACACTGAATATAAAGAGTTTTAATAAACGGATCTGAACTTGGGTTATGCTTGTTGTTAAGCTTAAAGAGTTTTTCTTCCTGTTTTTGTAGTCATCGGAAAGTCATATGATTACGGAATCGATATGTGGTCTGTTGGCTGCACTCTCTATGAACTATACACAGGAAAAATCCTTTTCC